>NW_028098470.1:9224-120195 GCF_014824575.4 Sturnira hondurensis
TGGGAAAACATATTTGCCAATGATACCTCAGACAAAGGTTTAATCTCCAAAATATACAAAGAACTCACACGACTTCACTCTAAGAAGACAACTAACCCAATTAAAAAATGGGGAAAGGACTTGAACAGACACTTCTGCAAGGAGGACATACAGAGGATCCAGAGACACATGAAAAGATGCTCAATATCACTAGCTATCAGAGAGATGCAAATTAAAACCACAATGAGATACCACTTAACACCAGTCAGAATGGCTACCATAAACAAAGAAACAAACAACAAGTGTTGGAGAGGTTGTGAGGAAAAGGGGACCCTAGTTCACTGTTGGTGGGATTGCAGACTGGTACAACCACTATGGAAAACAGTATGGAATTTTCTAAGAAAACTAAAAATGAACGTGCCTTTGACCCAGCAATTCCACTCTTAGGAGTATATCCTAAGAACCCTGAAGCACCAATCCAAAAGAACCTATGCACCCCGATGTTCATAGCAGCACAATTTATGATAGCCAATAGTTGGAAGCAACCTAGATACCCATCGGTAAATGACTGGAACAAAAAGCTATGGTACATTTACCCAATGGAATACTATGCTGCAGAAAGGAAGAAGGAGCTCCTACCTTTTGCAACATCATGGATGGAACTAGAAAGCATTATGCTGAGCAAAATAAGCCACGTGGTGAAAGACAAATACCATATGACATCACCATTAACAGGAGTCTGTACAACAAAACAACAAACAAGCAAAATGTGACCAAAGACACTGAAATACAGAATGGGCTGACAGGATCCAGAGGGGAGAGGGGAGAGAATCACAGGGGAAAAGGGGAAGGACTCACATGAACAAGTATAAAGGACACATGGACAATAACTAAGGTGGGGGACTGAAATGGGAGGGAGGTGGGGAGCATTGGGGAGGGCAGGGCTGGGAATATAAGACAGAAAACTGTACTTGAACAAGAATTAAATTTAAAATAATGAATTATAAAAAATAAAGAAATGATGTCAAAATAAAAAAAAAGAAATGAGTTTTGGAGCCTTATATTCTCTTCAATTTTTTCGAATGGTTTGATGATAGGTATTAATTCTTTTTTGAATGTTTGGTAAAAATCATTTGTGAAACATTATGGTCCAGGGCTTGTTTTTGTTGGGAGTTTATTGATTACTGATTTGATTTCATTTGTAGTTTTCAGTCTGTTCAGATTTTCTGTTTTTTACTTAATTTAGTCTTGGAAGTTTGTGTGTTTCTATGCATTTATCCAGTTCTTCCACATCATCCAATTTGCTGGCATATAACTGTCTCAAGCACTTTCTTTTAATTTTTTGTATTTCCGTAATGTTGGTTGGCACTTCTCTTCCATTTCCAGTTTAATTTATTTGAGACCTCTCTTTTTTTCTGGATGAGTCTGGCTAAAGATTTATCCATTTTTTTTATCTTTTCAAAGAACCCGCTATTTGTTTTATTTATTTTGCTATTGTTTTTTAAAGACTCTATAATTTACTTCCTTTCATGCACTTTTTGGTAAGAATGAAGATTGGTGCAGCCACTACAGAAATGGTATGGGGGTTCCTCAAAACACTAATGCCTTATGACCAAGCAATTTTACTTAGTGTTATATATTTGAAGAAACCCAAAACACTAATTTAAAAGAACATACACACCCTGTGTACATAGCAGTGCTATTTACAATAATTGATACATGGAAGCAACCCACAAACCCATCAATAGGTGAGTGGATAAAGAAGTGGCAGTACATATGTACAATGGAATACTACTCAGCCATAAAAAAGAATAAAATCTTACCATTTGCAGTGGCATCTATGAACCTAGAGGGTATTGTGTTAAGAGAAGTAAGTCAGATACAGAAAGACAAATACCATATCATTTAACTTATATGTGGAATCTAAACAAACAAAACAGAAAGACTCGTAGATACAGAAAACAGACAGATGGTTGCCAGAGGGGAGGGGGCTGGGGGACTGGGTGGAAAATGTGAAGGGATTAAGAACTACAAATTGGTAGTACAAAGTAGTCACAGGGATGTAAAATACAGCATAAGGAATATAGTCAAAAATATTGTAATAATAATATAGGATGCTAGCTGGGTACTTGAAATATTGGGGTGACCACTTCATAAAGTACAGTATACAGTTTTATCACCACTATGCTGTATACCTGAAACAAATACAAACTAATGCTGAATAAACATTATAATTGAAAAAAACTTACAAAATATATTTAAAAATGTGTTTATTTTAAGGCCTATGACCTTAATTACACCTACCAAGTTTTTTTGCTATGTAAGGTAACACATTTACAGGTGCTGGGGATTAGTGCTTGGACATCTTTCAGTATTGTATTGGCCCTGACACACTAAGAAATGGAACTTATTCCATTTTCTATTTAAATACACAATTAGTGAATATCTACGGTTTGTAGACTTTCTAATTATGTTACTCTTGATTGACTGAGTATAGATTGACAATTCAGAAGGTTAAGGAATGTACCATTAAAGGATGTTTAGAACATATCATGATCATTTTGTCTCTACTTCAAGTATATGTTCAGAGTACAAAACTCTGAATTAAACTTTTAACAATTCTGTCTTGTCTCTGTCTGTCTGTCTCTCTCTCTTTCTCTCGTATATATATGAGGGGGAGTCAAAATGAAATTTATTTATAAAAATTGTGTATTTATTCTTACATGTTAAAAATTGAATCACCTTCAACGTACTCTCCACTTGATGCAATACAACTATTAAGACTTTTTTCCACTGCTCAAAACACTTTTTGAACTTATCAATGTTGATGCTTTTTAGCGCTTCTGCTTTTTGTTTCACCTCTTCCACATCAACAAAATGTTTCCCTTTGAGGACATTTTCATCCAGGGAATGAGAAAATAGTCACTTAGGGTGAGATTGGATGCATAGGGAGGGTAAGGCATAGGGGTTATGTTGTTTTAGGTCAAAGACTGCTAAACATTCTATGCGGTATGGGCAGGTATGCTTCTAAATCACCAATCCTGAAATGGGCAAATGCATTCAGTCTTCATAAAGAATTCACTGAAGCAGAATGCAGCTTCTTACAACAACACCAGCTGGTACAGTGATTCAGATGGGTTTCTAGAACACTCACATAGTGGGGGAAGCCTGTACTACAAGAGACCCACTCTGCAAAAGAGAATTCCATTGGGGGGTACCCCCACATATATAGAGAGTACTTTATATTAATAAGATGACCAGACTCAACTCATAACTGCTTGAATATTATTCATTATATATGTAAATTTGACCAGGTGGCCTATTATCTTTTGCTTCAATTTTCTCACTTATCTAATGGAGTATAAACTTACCTAATATAATTTTACTTGTTAAATGAATTAGCAATATATATAAGGCACTTATAATAGTATCTGGAGCACAGCCCATGCTACATAAACCTTATGTTGTTAGATGTGAATCCAGTTTTAACAAACTTTCAAATTATTTTTATTTTTTCTGACATTAAATGCATACATACAAAAATTCAAACAATAGAGACATTACTAAAATGAAAAATAGAGATCATCCATAATCCAGTATGACTCACTGGAATATATATAATTTAAGACTTTTAAAAATAAATTTATTGGGGTGACATTTTAAATAGAATTATTTAGGCTTTAAATGTACAGTTCCATGATACATCATCTGTATGTTGTATTGTGTGTTTACCACCCAAAGTCAAATCTTCAATCAGCATATATTTGACCCCATTTATTTCGCATGTAATTTTACAATTTTACTGAGCCATTTTGGCATAACTGCATAAAAATACCCTATTTTTAACCAATTTCCAATTCTATGGCATAATTTAAATAAGGCCTGTGACATGTGGTTCTTTCAGTTGTATTCCCTGTTATTACACAGATACTCTATTGATATAATCATAAGATGTAGAGGGAGAGAGGAAGCATTCTACAGTCCTATGTTTAGGTCTCAGTCTTTTAGTGCAACTAGTGTCTCCAGGCTATGACTTTCCCAAGTACTCTGCAGTTTTGTTATTTGGGGGAGGGGCTGGAGTTGGGTATTTCTTTTCCAAGTCTGTTAGGTTATAATAAATACATTTTTTTTTTATCACGGGTCTTTTAAAGAAAAACAGAACACTCTGAGTACACTACAAAATGGCTATCCCTCATCTTTGCTTGAAGCAGGAAGAATTTTTCTCTGATCCTTACTGCAAAAACACAGGACTTCTTGAGGCATATCTCACAAATATGTAGGAGTCCCTGTAAGATTGGGATTTACCACACTTTTAACTTTAAACCTTGTTCACATTAAGCATCCAGCAATTCACCAATTATAGTTTAGGTTTTCCTATCCAATTATCAGTTCCTGTGCAGTTTCTGTTGTGATAGGTTGTGATTCTCTGTATCTGCCTGTCTGTTTTCCCAATTTCAGAGGCAGTTGTTTGCCCTGTGCCATCAATTATATGATGGATATGAGAGTTGTTTATTTTCAGTTTGTTCATTTTTTTTTATTGTGAGGATAGGAGTAATGACTTCTGAGCACTTCATGTGCCAGACTGGAAACTGGAAGTTTTGGGCATGACTTTTTTAATGGAAAAAAAAAGAGAAATAAGCTTTGTGAATTTCTCTCTCAGTGCTTAAAGTTCAGGAAAAAATCTCAGAGAAAGAGAATAATAAGGAAAGGAGAATGATAGCTAAATGAACTGGATTGAAGTGAAAAGATATGGGCCATTGATTCAGGTAGACTCAGGTTTAAGATGTACATGGTTCATCTACTCATTTTGTGACTTTGAATATTTCATTTCCTCCACTATGTAAGTAGTAATATTTACCTTGTTGGCATTTTTTAGGATTACATAAGATAAAGACATACGAAACATCTAGCATATAATGGATAATAAACAATAATTCAGATATTTTTCGTGTAGAAATGTACAGCAATAAGATGAAAAGATTGGCTAACTGGGTAGGACAAAGGACTAGAAAGTGTGAGAAGAAAGAATGCACATGTTTATGGAGGGAGGAAGAGAGAGGGAAAGGGGAGAGAGAGAGGGAAAAAGAGAGAGAGAATTTCCAAGTTGAGGCATCTAACATTGGGCAGTTTAGTCATGAGAGTAAATTCAGGTGGAAAATTGAGGTGAGGTCTTTAATGAAAGAAATAAAATATCCACTTTACCCATGGGTAGTAACATCTAAAACTTGATTATTAACCAACAAGAAGAGTTTTGCACTTTGTTTCATCAAAATGCCATATGTCTTAAAATAACGCTATTGTCTATTACTAAAACTTTCCTGGAAAATTGACAGGGATTTTCAAATAATTTCCTGGTCCTCTGAAATAATAGCCATATGGCCTTTGGGCAATTTATTTAACACACTGTCCAGTAAAATACTTTCAAGATAAGTAAAACTCAAAGGGTGTTTATTGATTGAAATGACTCTCTCCAGGCACTGGTAATTTTATCTGTAAATGAGCATAATGATTTTTTGCCTGCCTGATGCTAGAGACCAAGGTAGTGATCTTTTGAGAAACTTTGCAGCTCTTGAATCTCAGTTGCTAGTAGTCTGCTTTACTTTTCATTCGCTTTCTTCTCTATTTTTAGTTCCAGTGGTTTTCAACTCCCGGAAGTTTCACTCCAACATACAATAATAGGGTTTGAACTTTATCCTTCCTTAGGTCTCTGGAGCCAAACTAAACTATTTCAAACATACAAGGAAGGGGAAAATTATATTTTTAAAAAGACTGACTCATTAGACCCAAAACACAAGCAACAACAACAAAAAATAGATACATTGCATTTCATCTAAATTGAGACATTTTGTGCATCAAAGGACTCTATTAAGAGAGAAAAGAGATAACCTACTAATGAGTAACATTTGTAAATCATATATCTGATAAGGGATTAATGTCCAGTATACATAAAGAACTCCTATAGCTCAACAGAAAAAGAAAATAAGAAAGAAAACAATCCAATTAAAAAATAAGCAAAAGACTTAAATAGAAATTTCTCTAAAGAAGATATTCAGATGTCCAAAAAGCATATAATACAGTGGTCAACATCATTAATCATTAGGGGGAAAAGTCAAAGCTATGATGATGTACCACTTAATGCTCAATAGAATGGTTATAATAATAATTTCAAAAAAAGAAAAGCAGAAAATAACAAAGGTGGAAGAAATGTAAAAATTAAAACACTTGTGAATTCTTGGTGGGAAAGTAAAATAGTAAAATGTTGGAGCCACAGTGGAAAATTGTTTCACCAGTTTCTCAAAAGGTTAAACACAGAACTACCATATGACCCAGAAATTCAACTACTAGGTATATGTCCAAAGAAACTGAAAGCAGTGACTCAAACAGATATCTGTACATCAGTGTAAATAGCATCATTAACAATAGTCAAAAGGTAGAAACAACCCAAGTGTCCATCAACAGATGAATGGATAAAGTAAATGTGGCATATATATATTCTATATCCAGCCATACGAATGAAAATTTGATATATATTAAAATATGGATGAACCTTGAAAATGTTATGTTTAGTAAAATAATCTAGACACTGAAGAACAAGTATTACATGATTTTACTTATATGAGAGGAACCTACAAAAGGCAAATATACACCAACATAAAGTAGAATAGATATTGACAGAGCTGGGGAGAGAAGGGAATTGTTTAATTGTTTAATGAGTTGTTGTTTAATAGGAATAGAGTTTATGATATTGTTTAATGGCTATAGAGGGTATTTTTGGTTTTTTGAAAAATTCTTTTACTGTTCAATTAGTTGTTGCACATTGTCTCCCATTATTCTCCTTGGCCCTGTGCAGCCCCCAAAGTCAATCCACATCCTGTTGTCCATGCCAGTGGATCCTCAGTAGATGTTCCTTGACTTGCCCCTTCACCTACTTTTCCCTCATTTTCCCCATCTCTCTTCCCCTCTGGTCACAGTCAGTTTGTTTTTTTTTATTTCTATGTCTCTGGTTCTATTTTGCTCATTTGTTTGTTTTGTTCATTGTTTCACTTATGAAACTGAGGCACTAAACCTTGAAAAACTGCCCCTGCTATTGCATGAATCTGAGAATTTAGAATATTGAAATCATCCCAAATTTTGAAGCTGCCATTATGACTGAAAGGTCCTAACCATATCACCTCTACCACAGTTTGCATTAATAAAATAAATACCTCCAAGTTGCTCCTCTCCTGACATGACCTATTTCTGAATCAGTATCAAAGATGTATGTCTGATTTGTTAAATATATATTGGGAAAACAAACCTAGAGTTAAAAAATAAATGGTGGAGCCAACTCCTGTAGCAAGGTTGAGGGCGAGCACAAAGGTGGCGCCAGCCACGCTCCAGCCAGAGAGCACTCAGTGGGCTCCCTGATGTGTGTCAGTCACATGCCTTCCCCACAGGCCAACACTCCAAAACCAGAACACAGGCTTCCCCAAGAACAAGTCCAAGTCCTGGCATCCCTTCCATGGCTGCTTCTGTGCTGGGCCTGGCAACACAAAAGCATAACTTCTGCTGGACAACCAAGATGTCAGTGGAAGTTACAGCAACCTCCTCCCAGGACCAAACTGGAATTACAACTAAATTATATAAAACTCATCCTGAATAACCAACTGAACACCAGCTGGATAGAAGCCTTATAACCAAGGAGTTACAGAAGCCATATCAAGACTGGTAGGAAGTGAGGAGGCATGAGAGGGCTGGCTGGGCTTTCACAGGTAGCAGCTGAAGTTCTGGAGAGATGTTTTAGTGGCCAGTGGGGAGGTGTCCACCTAAGTGTGGGGTCTAAACCCTAAGCTGGGCTCTAAAGCTCAGATCACCAGAACCAAGAAAGACACCTCAATAACACCTGGCTGTGAAAAGCAGTGGGGTTTCTGTCTGTTAAGGAGAGATGGCTAGAGATGCAGAGTCTTTACAGGGTCAACACACAGCATTTCATTTGCAGCCACTTACCCTGAGCTCCAACAGAGGGAGAAGAGTGAAGTATAGCTGTGTGAAGAAAATCAGGGGATGGTGGTTTTGGGGAGAGAGCTGAAGTGTCTGCTGTCAGAATCCCTGTGCTGAGTCATTCCTCGTTCTGCAGAAACCATCTTTCTGAGTTAGAGTAGTACCCTCCATGCAACATCAGCCTGAGGGGAAGCAATAGCCCCACTCATAGGTATCCCTCTCACCCCAAACTGTGAAACTTAAGCCAGGCTTCTGAGGACTACAGCTGCATGCACTTTCAGTGATTAAGCCTAACAGAAAGCCTGTCTACAGAGGCTGATCTCTGGGAATTCTGAGACTAGCTGAACCACCCCCCGCCCCACCAGGCCCAGTGCTGGTAAAAGCCAGCCTTGGTGCACAGCTTGTTTCTTTCTTTTCTTTCCCTCTATTCGCTAGAGGGATTTATTGAATTTTTTAATCATTTAAAAGTAAGACTTTAGGAAGATTATTTTCAGAGCAGTCTGGAGGATAGATTAGAGGGAGGGGAGACAGGAGGCAGAAAAACCATTAATGGTGCTGGTTTTTTTCTTTTAAATTAAATTTATTGGAGTGACATTGGTTAATAATATCATATAGGTTTCAAGTGTACATTTCTTTTTCTTTTTTTTTAAGATTTTATTTATTTATCTTTAGAGGGGAAGGGAAGGAGAGAAGTATCAATGTATGGTTGCCTGTTGTGAGTCCCCTGCTGGGAACTGGCCTGCAACCCAGGCATGTGCCCTGACTGGGAATCGAACCGCGATCGTGTGGCTCGCAGGCCCGCACTCAATCCACTGAGCTACACCAGCCAGGGTCAAGTGTACATTTCTATGATAATTGATCTTTAAAGGGGTGGGCAAAAATAGGTTTACAGTTTTGAGTATATGAAATACAGAGTTTATTCTTGTATTATTTATTAATTATTATTATTTATTTGTCTTACAATTGTAAACCTACTTTTGCCAACTGCTCTATATTGTATTGTGTGCCCACCACCCAAAGTAAAATTATCTACAGCAAGCAATGAAGATAATGCAAATATCTTTACAACTGTCTATATCACACTTTCTGAACTAGAAATATTGGCAATGGTGATGGAGAGAAACGAAGAAGAAAGAGAGAAATTGCACAGGCAGAATCAACAAAAAGTGTTAATTTATTAGATGCAGGTGGAAAAGAAAGAGGAAAAACTGATTAAAACTTTGGTAAAATTATGTCAATAACAGAAAGCAAGTTTAAAGGGAAAATGCTGACTTGAGGGTGAGAAAGAAGGTGGAGGTATAAAGTGGAGTTCGTTTTTAACATGTTGTGTTTGAGATATTAGTACTTCAAGGAGATGTTCTGTAAACAACTTAATGTAGGACTAGGGCTGAAGGAAAAGGAAAATTAAAAATTTGGATTGTGGGAATCATATATATTTATTAAATATCATTTTCTTAACTTTATGAAGGTTAAAAAGAAATGAGCTATCAAGTTATGAGAAGACTTGGAAGAATCTTAAATGAATATTTTACTAAACAAAAAAAGCCAATCTGAAAAGGCTATATGCTGCATGATTCTAACTCTGTGACATAATGGAAAAGGTAAAGCTATGAAAATTGTAAAAAGATGGATAGTTGCAAAGAATTTGGGGAGAGGGAAGGATAAATATATGGGACACAGGAAATTTTTTAGAGCAATGAAGTTATTTTATATGACACTAAAATGGTAGCTGCATGTCCTTATACGTTTGTCCAAACTCAGAATATACAACACCAAGAGTGATCTCTAATGTGAACTATGGACTTCAGGTGATAATGATGAGTATTCACTAGCTGTAACAATGATTTTGTTGTGGGAGAGGTTGTGTGGAAGGGGGAGTGGGTATAGTATAAGTCTCTGGGCTTTCCATTTAATTTTGCTATGAACCTAAAACTGCTCTAAAAACTAAAGTCTATTAAAAATGGGAGAGGTCATGATAGGCTCTTCTATGCCTAAGCAATTAGAGTCTTCAATTCCCTTCATACTTTCATCAACCAATAATGAAATATTTTGTTTTTTAAAGAAATAACAAACATTCAGAAATAAGTAAAAGAATCTCCTCCATCCATTACTGCCTCATCCTCTCCTTTAAAACAAAAGAGGCACATATGGGGAATGTAGAGGTTTTGGAGTCCAAGGGAAACACAAGGATTGGCCCATCACCTTTTCTTCCCTGTCTCCTGAAATTACATTTTGTGGAGCAGGGGGGACAAACAGGCTCTACTCCACAATGTACCATGTGGCTATGGAGAAGACCAGGCAAACATGGCCAGGCAGCTGACTCTATGAAACTGGTAACAAGAGCAGCCTGTCATGGGACTGGAGAAAGAAGAGAGGGGAAAGCCATACATACAGGATATTTACCATTTCTGCTTGAAGCAGAGTCCAAGGAGTGAGCAAACTGTGTTCAGGACCTGAGAAACCAGATCTTTCTGCATTTGTAAGGGCCAAGAAGGGGAAAGTGTAGGTGGAATATCTCCCAGCTACTGAGAAGAACTGTTTCCATCAGTTCAAGGGTGAAGAAAAGAACAAAGAATGCATTTTTTAAAGAGAACTGGAATGGGGAACACCATTCTCAGGCCTGGGCAAACTCGGAGCTGCAGTATTAAGCTGAGTTCAAACCCTAGGCCCTTCCTGCTTGACAGATTTAACTCTGGAAACATTAGTTTCCAGGTTTTTATTTACTGAGCTGGCCCCAAACAGATTATGAGAGACTCTTAGTGTCTCAGCCCCCCTTTAATTTCTAGGTTTGTGCCTTTTTTTACCATTTGCAACTGATTCCTTAGAGCTCCCTTTAGGGAGTTTAAAATCTTGCCTCCTAACTCTCTCCATCTCTGTCAGCCTGGATTCCCTTTACAGTTCCAACAAATAGGTGGGAGACAGAACAAATCTAGAGCAACACTGTCTTGATAATTAGGGGCTGTCCCTAGGTTCTATAGTTTTGTCCCAACTCCCTGGAACCATGCTAAAGGAATAACCTACCACTTACTCGGAAGGGCTGATATGATCTCTCAACTCCTTCCCCCCATCCACCATTCCCCTCCCCTGACTTCAAAGGCATAAAAAAACCTCACTAGTCATGGACAGATGGGTCACTTACAGTAGGGGAGACAGTCCTCCTTGCTGGAAGCTGGATATATGCCTCTCAGCATTTCTGACTATTGTCCTGTAGATATATGAGGCCAGAAAGAAAGAGTCAGGAGCAAGTCAACATTTCCCCTTTCAATAATTCTCCAAACACACAGTGTCACAGAGCTAGCAACTACTTAAGAGCTAGCATTGACACCAAAACTAGGGTGTGACAAGTGCTAGGCTAGTGAGAACTGACAGGGTTAACAATGCAAACTCTGCCAGCAGTGATAACCAGAAGCCAATAGAGCTGGCTGCGGTAGAGCATTTGACATATCCCAATGGGAAAGGAAAACGTGATTCTCAGGATTTACTCTGGGTTACCTGAGATAGCATAAGACCTGCAAACCAAGAGCTGGTGTGTGCTCTTCCCAACAGAGCAGCAGCCTTACCCTTCTTGCCACAGGGCCCTCTCCAGAACAGATTGATTTGGAGCCAATTGTTGTGAGAGGATAAGAGGCCTGTGACATCGTCCTCACCCAGGCCATCTCCATTGAGTAGATAGGTGAATGGCACAGTTGTGGAGCTAACCTGGCTCCTATTCCTTGTGTAAAAACTTTTCCAGAGGGGAAGGCAGCCTCTAACCCCTGGAGAAAGCAGTGTCTTTCAAGCAGCCATTACCCTATATTCCAAGGAACCACAAGGAAGTCATGCAGAGAATTTAGGGCACTGTTTCCAGAAAAGAAATCAGGCTGAAGTTAAGGAGAGACACTCTGAGCAACACAAACTTGTCTTGGTGAGGAGGCAGAGGAAAAATAAACACATTATGGAAAACGTTAATATACAAAAGGGCACAGGGTAGAACACAACACAGAAAGGTGAGTCTGTCCAGTGAGGAAGCTCTCTACTAACCACTTGGAAGCCTCCAGACTCATGGACCATTTGTCAAAAACTTTGCTTTAGGAAACAGAGCCACCTTCCACTGCCTCTGCTTCTGGCTGCCCCATTTCCCCTATCAAAGTTTGATTTTGAATTCTATGGGCTCTGTGGTTACAAAGGCCACTGAGGACTTGAAGAATGCCTTCAGGGAAGTTTCAGGGTCCACTTTGGCAGAAGGGTTAGAAGAGATGGCAGTGTTTACCCTGTGAGACAACGCATTCTCCTTTTTCATTTTGGGACTCAGTGATAGCAGGATGGGCTAATCTGAGGTGATAAGATTCCCCTTCATGTGAAAGTTGCCCATCCAGACACCAGTTGTTATATTTCTTATATGTGGTGATGGTATTGCCATTCTTAACAAGGACCACTCATGCCACCTCAGGATGGATCAGCTGAGACCAGTTCAGGGCTCTACATACACAGAAAAGCTCAGCAATGTCATGCTTAGTGGCTCCAAGGTGCAGATTATTCAGTCATCTTGGTGCCTTCCAAAGTGCTGAGGATAGGCTCAGCAGGTGGCACCTTTTGGGAGAATCCTCCATGTTTACTAGTAGTCAAAAAATTTTGGCCAAGGCTTTTGTTCCAACTGAGGAGGGAAGAATAGGAGGTGTGTATGCATCATTCTGAACAACTTTGGTGAGAGGGAAGGCATTGGGCATGGAAAGCTTGTAACTACTCATCCCAGTCATGTGATGAAGAAAGCTGCCTGAGTCTGTGAATTTCATCTGTTTACTAGGAATGGGAGCTGCAACATCATTGTCTTCATCCAGATCATATAAATTCTGTTTGGCCTGGTGATTACTGATGATGTTAATTCTCATTCCAGCATGATGGGCATGAGGTGGTGTTGTGGCCTTCTGCAGTGGAACCTGGGTGGTTTTGGTGAGCATCACAGCCAGTCACAGACCCAATGATGGAGGAAGGACAAAGGCCGCAGGGGAATTTCATTTCAAGCTGAGCTTCTCCCAGGCATTGAGCACTAGGCAGGGGTTCTGGGGTGCCATGCTCTACTGTTTCCAGGGGTTCAGCATCTCTCTGGCATCCTGCACTTTCCCTTTGATCCAGCAACAAGCATATTTTTGTGAAAGGCTTGCTCGAGCATCCTTGACTCCCAACTTCAGTCAGACATCCAAAAGGCCAATCTTTTGCACAGCATAACACCTCTGCTGGAAGGTGGCTTAGGAGACTCTGTTGGATCCCAAATACAAGATCAGATACCTTCAACTCTTGGTCTGACATTGAGATGCCACTTAGCTGCAGTCCCACCTTTCCTGATGAGCTCATCCAAGGAGATGTCTGCCATCTGGCACCACCAAGCAGCTAGGATTCCCTCAGCCCTTGAGCCTGCCCTTTCTGCCACTTCGAATATCTTCTTAAACATTTCTGATCATTGAACTCACGGTACCTGACAGGGAATCCATTCTATTTCTTAAGTTTTAATTGTTGCAATGTCAGTCCCTGAATGTGATTTCCAAAGGAAGAGGAATATAACAGTCATTTTACTATTCTATACACTACAGAACATTCTCTTCCTGCTCTTTTCAGGAAGAAGGCTTGCATTGTGATGGAAAGTGAAAATTGTGCTGGGTTAGTTAGAGAATCAAGATTGTAAATCCAACTCTGCCACTGCCTTTCTTAAATTTCAACTTCTTAGGAATCATTTTTTCCCATTAAAGGAATTAGTTCAGATCATCTCTAAGATTACTTATAGCATGCCTGTTTGTCAATCTATGAAACAACTGTAGTTTTCTAACAAACTGTTAGGTTCCTAAAGAAAACACACTTCATCTTTACTACTAGCAGATAATTATGTAATGGGAGATAAGGATTTTGATGCCTTGAGAGTGAAGATTAATTTTATCACAATGTTTTGAGATTTTTCCACACCTAGGTTTAACTCTTAGAAGGTATCCTAGGCCAAATTTCCTTCTAGAATCTGAAATTTCTCATGTAATACTGAATAACCCAGTGCTTTAATACAAAAAACTCACCTAGAAGCGGAGACAGTCAGCCTCATCCATAAGCTGAAGTGAGATTTGAGTCATATACTCTGAGTTGACATCCAGGCAGCATCTCCTTTTCCTGTAGTGTTTATCCAAATATAATACAAAGAATGTGGATTCTGATGTCATACAACAGGTTTTCATTTCAATCATAACCATATAAATATTAATTGTATGACTATGTATTTTACTTGACTTCTCTGAGCCTCCATTTCCTCATCTGTAAAAAAGGAGATAGTAATTCCAGGGAAGATGAATATGAAAATTAAATAGAGTAATGTATTAAAACCATTTAGCAGTATCTAGAATACAATAGAAATTCAAAATATGTTGATTTCCTCCTTCTTCCTTTTTTCCTCCCCCTCCCTCCTTCTTTCTTTTTACCATTTTAAAGTTTATTTCTTTTTTAAATGAAATTTAATTTATTTATTTTTCTTAATTTTTATCATTGACACTATTACTGATGCCCCCATCCCTCCCTCCTTACAAGCCTCCACCCAGTCCCTGACCACCTCTCTGCTTTCTTACCATCACCCGCTGTTGTCTGTTTCTGCTGGCTATGCATATGTGTTCTTTGACTAATCTTTTCACCTTTTTTAACACAGGCTCTCCCCTCACCCCTCCCCTCTGACAGCTGTCAGTCTGTTCTAGGTATTCATGTCTTTGTTTCTATTTCGTATGCCACTTTATTTTGTTCATTAGATTCCACTTATGAGTGAGATTGTGTGGTATTTGCCTTTCTCTGACTGGCTTATTTCACTTAGCATAATATTTTCTTTTTAAAAATATTTTTATTTAATTATGTTCAAGTACAGTTTTCTGTCTATTACTCCCATCCCAGTCCAGCCCCCCAGTGCTCCCCACCTCCATCCCATTTCCACGCCTTAGTTTTTGCCCATGTGTCCTTTATACTTGTTCCTGTGAATCCTTCCTCTTTTCCCTTGAAACTCCACCCCCTCCCCCCTCTGGTCCCTGTCAGCAAGTTCTCCATTTCAGTGTCTTTGGTTATATTTTGCTTGCTTATTTGTTTTGTTGTTTAGCTTCTTGCACAAGGTGAGATCATATGGTATTTGTCTTTCACTGCCTGGCTTATTTCACTCACTGAGCATAATGCTTTCCAGTCCCATCCATGCTGTTGCAAACGGTAGGAGCTCCTTTATTTCTGCTGCATAGACTTTTACTGTGTAAATGTACCATAGTTTTTGGATCCATTCATTTGCTGATGGGCACCTAGGTTGCTTCCAACTCTTGGCTATTGTAAATTGTGCTGCTATAAACATTGGGGTACATAGGTTCTTTCAGATTGGTGTTTCAGGGATCTTAAGATATACTCCTAACAATGGAATTGCTGGGTCAAAAGGCATATACATTTTTAGTTTTCTTAGAAAATTCCATGCTGTTTTCCATAATGGTCGTACCAGTCTGCAATCCCACCAACTAGGGTACTCTTTTCCCCGCAACCTCTCCAGCACTTGTTGTTTGTTGCTTTGTTTATGATGGCCATTCTGACCAGTGTAAAGTGGTATCTCATTGTGGTTTCAATTTGCATCTCTCTGATAGCTAGCGATATCGAGCATCTTTTCATGTGTCTCTGGATACTCTGTATGTCCTCCTTGGAGAAGTGTCTGTTCAAGTCCTTTGCCCATATTTTAATTGCGTTGCTTGTCTTCTTAGAGTGCAGTTGTGTGAGTTCTTTGTATATTTTGGAGATTAAACCTTTGTCTGAAGTATCATTGGCAAATATGCTTTCCCAAACAGTTGGTTCTCTTTTTATCCTAATACTGTTTTCTTTAGCCATGCAGAAACTTTTTATTTTGATGAGATCATATTTGTTTATTCTTTCCTTTATGTCCCACGCTCTAGGGGACATATCAGTAAAAGTGTTGCTGTGTGAAATATCTGAGATTTTCCTGCCAATGTTCTACTCTAGGACTTTAATGGTGTCATGGCTCATATTTAAGTCTTTCACCACCTTGAATTTATTTTGGTGTACGGTGTGAGTTGGTGCTCAAGTTTCATTTTTTTTTGCACAAAGCTGTCCAGTTCTCCCAATACCATTTGTTGAAGAGGTATTTTTACTCCATTTTATGTTACTGCCTCCTTTGTCAAATATTAATTGCTTGTAGAGACTTGGGTTTATTTCTTGGCTGTCTGTTCTATTCCATTGGTCTATGTGCCTGTTTTTATGCCAGTACCAGGCTGTTTTGATTACAGTGGCCTTGTAATACAGTTTTGTATCAGGTATTGTTATTCCCCCTACTTTGTTCTTCTTTCTCAAAATTGCAGTTGCTATTCAGGGTCTTTTATGGTTCCATATAAATTTTTGAAGTGTTTGTTCTATGTCTGTGAAATATGTTATTGGTACTAAAATACGCCATTGGTACTTTGGATGCCTGACTGAAGTTGGGAGTCAATGAAGGTAGTGCATTGAATCTGTAAATTGTTTTGTGTAGTATGAACATTTTGAGGAAGTTAATTCTTCCAATCTATGAGCACGGTATATGTTTCCATTTGTTAGTGTCTTTCTTGACTTCTTTCTTCAGTGTTGTGTAGTTTTCTGCATACAGGTCTTTTACCTCCTGGGTTAGGTTTATTCCTAGGTATTTTATTTCTCTTTTTGCTATATTGAGTAAGATTTTTTCTTGATTTCTGCTTCTGCTGTTTCATTGTTAGTATCCAAAAGTGCCTTTGATTTCTGGATATTGACTTTGTATCCCACTGTTTTGCCAAAGTCATTTATTTGGTCGAGCAGTTTTTCAGTAGAGTCTATAGGATTTTTCATGTATACTATCATGTCATCTGCAAACAGTGACAGTTTTGTTTCCTCCTTTCTGATTTGAATACCTTTTATTTCCTTTTCTTGTCTGCTCTCTGTGGCTAAAAATTCCAATGCTACATTGAATAGAAGTGGTGAAAGTGGACAACCTTTCCTAGTTCCTGATCTTCATGGGAAAGATTTTAGTCTTTGCCCATTGAGTATGATGTTGGCTGTAGGTTTCTCATATATGGCCTTTATTCTATTGAGGAATGCTCCCTCTATTCCCACTTTGCTGAGTGTTTTTATCATAAATGGGTGTTGTACCTTATCAAAAGCTTTTTCCACATCTATTGATATGATCATATGATTTTTGTCTTTGCTTTTGTTTATGTGAGGTATTACATTTACTGATTTGTGAATATTGAACCATCCTTGCATCCCTGGGATGAATCCCACTTGGTCATGTGTATGATCTTCTTAATGTATTGTTGAATGTGATTTGCCAATATTTTATTGAGGATTTTAGCATTTATGTTCATCAGTGATATTGGCCTGTAGTTTTCTTTCCTTGTTTTGTTTTTATCTGGTTTTGGATTAGGGTGATGCTGGTTTCATTAAAAGATTTTTGGAGTCTTCCATCGTTTTGGATTTTTTGGAACAACCTGTGAAGAATAGGGATTACCTCTTTCTTAAATGCTTTGTAGAATTCTCCTGTGAAACCATCTACTCCAGGGATTTTGTGTGATGGGACTTTTTTGATTACTGCTTCAATTTCACCTGCTGTTATTAGTATGTTCACGCTTTCTTCTTCTTCTTCATTGAGGGTTGGAAGATTATATTTTACTAGAAATTTGTCCATTTCACCTAAGTTTTCAAATTTCTTGCTATACAGTTCTTCATACTAATTTCTTACAGTCCCTTCTATTTCTTTGGTGTCAGTGGTAATCTCTCCTCTTTCATTTCTGATTGTGTTTATTTGGGTCCTCTCTCTTCTTTTCTTGGTGACCCTACTTAATGGCTTCTCAATTTTTTTTTATCTTTTAAACAAACCAGCTCCTGGATTCATTGATCCTTAGAATTATGCTTTTAGTGTCTATGTCATTTAACTCTGCTATGATCTTGCTTATTTCCTTTCTTCTACTTGCTCTGGGCTGTCTTTGTTGTTGTTCCTTGAGTTCTTGTAGGGGTAGGGGTAGGTTGTTTGTTTGAAATGTTTCTATCTTCTTTAGGTAAGCCTGTATTGCTATGAACTTCCCTCTCAGGACTGCCTTTGCTGTGTCCCATAAGTTTTGCATTGTTGTGAGTTCATTTTCATTTGTTCCCAGAAACTTTTTGATTTCTTCCCTAATTTCATTCTTGACCTATTCATTGCTTAATAGGATGACATTCAATCTGCATGATTTTCAGTGCTTTGGGTTTTTCCCTTTGGGGTTGGTTTCCAGTTTCAGTCCCTTGTGATCAGAGAAAATGCTTGGGATTATTTTAATTTTCTTGAATTTGCTGAGGCTTGTTTGGTGTCCTATCATGTGGTCTATCTTTGACAATGTTCCATGCCCATTTGAAAAGAATGTGTATTTAGCTTCTTTGGGGTGAAGGGCTCTCTCTATATATACCAATGAAGTCCATTTTATCTAGGGTGGTGTTCAATGCCACAATATCTTTTTTGATATTTTGTTTGGAAGATCTGTCCATTTTTGACAGTGGGGCATTAAAATGCCCTACTATACTTGTGTTTATGTTATTATCTTCCTTGAATTCCTGTAAGATTTTCTTTATATATTTGGGTGCTCCTATGTTGGGTGCATATATATTTACAATGTTTATGTCTTTTTGGTGGATTCTTCCCTTGAGTATTATGAAGTGACCCTCTGAGTCTCTCTTTATGGCCCTTGTTTTAAAGTCTATTTTGTCTGATATGAGTATTGCTACCCCAGCTTTTTTTTTTCTGGCCATTTGCTTGGAAAATTTGTTTCTAGCCCTTCACTTTCAGTCTGTGAAGGTCTTTTGTCCTGAGGTGGGTCACTTGTAGGCAGCATATGTGTGGGTCATGCTTTCTTATCCATTCAGATATTCTCTGTTGTTTGATTGGAGCATTTATTCCATGTATGTTTAAGGTTATTATTGATAGCTACTTATTCATTGATACTTTTATACCTGTGCTTCTCATTGTTGCTCTCTTTTCCTTCCTTTCCTTAAAGCATACTTTTTAGTATTCCTTGCAGAGCTGGTTTGGTGGAGGTGTATTCTTTTAGCGTTCTTTTGTCTTGGAAGCTCTTTATTTGGCCTTCTATCTTGATTGAGAGCCTTGCTGAATAAAGTAACCTTGGTTGAAGGCCTCTGGTTCTCATTACTTGGAATATTTCTTGCCATTCTCTTCTTGCTTGGAGTGTTTCCGTTGAGAAGTCAGTAGCTAACCTTATTGGGGCTCCCTTGTATGTTACTTCATTTTCTCCTTTGCTGCCTTTAAGATTCTCTCTTTGTCTTGAAATTTTGCCATTTTAATGATGATGTGTCTTGAAGTGGGCCTCTTTGGGTTCCTCTTGATTGGGAGTCTCTGTGTTTCCTGGATTTGTGTGACTTTTTCTCTCATCAAATTAGGGAAATTTTTCATTTTTACTTTTTCGATTAAGCTTTCTATCCCTTGTTATTCTTCTCCTTCTGGTATCCCTATTATTCGGATATTATTATGTTTCATATTGTCTTGCATTTCTCTTAATCCCTCTTCATTCTTTTGAGCCTCTTTTCCTTTTCTTGGTCTTTCTGGGAGTTTTTTTCTACTTTGTCCTCCAACTCACTGATCTTCTGCTTCATTGGTTGTGCTTTTGATTCCTTCTACTGTGTTCTTCAGTTCGGAAATTGCAATCTTCATTTTCTCTTGTCCCTTACTGATAGTTTCTATTTCCTTTTTCATGTTGATATAGTTTGCTGTGAGTTCCTTGTAGCTCCCCCGTAGTTTCTGATAGCTCAGTCTGAGCTCTTTGAATTTCCTGATAACTAGTGCTTTGACTTCAATAGCTGATAGTTGACTTGCCTCTCTTTCATCTAACATTCTTTCTGAGGCTTCCTCCTTTCCTTTCATTTGGGGGTTGTTTCTTTGTCTTTCCATTGTTTCTGAGATTCTTCTTGATAGCTTCAGCTTCTTAAATTGATCTGTTCTGACTCCCGGGGTGTGAACTTCTATAGTGCAATACCTGTGAAATTCAGTGGTGCAGTCTCCTTTGGGTATCCTGCTGTTCTCCACTTCCAGCTACTCCTTTTTTGTGTGTGATCAGTTGGAGGGGGAGGCAAAATTGTTTATGACAGCAGAAGAATACTTTATGATATTTACAGTCACAGATGGTAGAGAAGAGATAGAAGATCTTTAGGCTATATATAGTGTTAACTGTAATCTTCAACGCAACTAGCCACTTTTAAGAAAAGATGGAGAAAAGATAAGACTCTTTTTGGGGAGGGAAGGCTTGTGAGTTGTATCTAGAAAGCAGTGAGGTTGTGGGTGGTCATATTTTGAGGTAAGGTGAGGGTAAAGGATAGTAAATAGTTGTAGTGTGTGAGCAAATAGAGTCAATCACTACAGTAATAGAATCCAGGAAACTGTAAAGTGGACTAAGATTTGGGAGTTGTGTTTTGAAGTGTTTACAGTTGATAGAACAGCTATTATTTACAATAGTATTAGAGCAACAATCATATGACAGACTCTATGTGATATGGATAACATGAATAGGAGGTATAGAACTTTGTGTAGTGTGCTAAATGAAAATAAGTGGTGTGAAATATAGACAATTAGCAATACACTGTGGAGGAGAGAACAGGAGAAACATGTCAAAGGTATAATATAACCAGCCAAGGCAAAGAAGCCTATACAGAAAGAGGAGGAATACAGAGATACTATTAAAATATAAAGAAGTGAGAATAATGAAAAAAATAATAATACAAATATACAGCAACTTGTGGCTTCTCTGCTATACCAAAGTGAAATTTTTCTCTCTGCCTCTACTGTTGGGATGTCCCCTCTTTGGGTCCAATCCTGGTCTTTTCGCAGTTCCAAGTTGTTTGTGTCACTTGTGGGCAAAAGAAAAAAAAGGCAGGAGAAGGGAGGAAAAAGCATTAAGTTTGGAAAGAAAGGAAGAAGGAATAAAACAGGAAAAAAGAAAAGAGAGAAAAAAAGTATTGAAATATAAAACAATAATAAAATTAAAAAGATAAAAGATTACTTAAAAACATCTCTTACTGGTTTCAAACTGGTCAAACCGGTTTTTCTGGCTGCAGCAGACTGAGGGGCAATTGGTGTGGTCTTTCTGCGAGCCCTATCCCAAGAGCCAACCCAGCACCTCTCCCCAGCACCCCATGAAGGGGATCTAGGTCTTCCTCATAGCACTGTTTCCCCGGGGGTCATCATCGTTGTCTGGGTTGTGGGGCACACTGGCCAGGCTGCCTGGGTCCCATGGGTTCAGGCGCAGACCCATCCCAGTTCTGTGGGGGAACTCCAGGCCCTTTGCCCAGCCTTGGGTTTGCTGCCAGACTGGGTGGGGAGCAGGCCCAGTGGCTGTCACAAAGAATCCTTCAGTTTACTTTCCAAAAACTTTCTCCTTTAGAAACCCTGCCTCTGAGCACAGCCTAATCCCCCAGCCAGACCGGTTACTATTGGAGTCAGAGCCTGACACTGCACCTCTCAATTCTCCTGGGCTGGTGACCACAGAGTCTGCGGTTGATCTTGGCCCTTTGTCCTTAGTACCCTCTCTGCAAACTCTAACAAACAAGTCTCTCCCAGTGCCCAACCTTGCTTGGCCAGGGAGGGAGGGAGCTGATAACCTAGCTCTCACCCAAGGACCCTTTGGCAGGCCCAGGGCTCCCATAGAGTCTTCGGTAGACGCACTGGGAGCCAGGTGCTGAGCACCGGGCACTGGGCTTTGGGTCCTGTGCTGCTCCAGTCTTTGTTCCGGTCCCTGAGACTCTACTGTACTGCAGCCGTCTCCTTACCATCTGGTTTTTCAGTGTCCCTTACAATTTCTGGTCTCTTATTTTCAAATACGCTGGGGAACTGTTGGCTGTTAGCGCTCTTCCTCCGTAGATCAGCCAGGATTTTCTCCCATGTGTACGGGGAAATGGAATCCCCTCCATCCTACTCCATCACCATCTTGGAAGCCCCTAGCATAATATTTTCCAGGTCCATCCATGCTGTTGCACAAGGTATGATTTCCTTTTTGTGTGTGTGAGTGGTCAAGTAGTATTCCATTGCATAAATATACCACAGGGTTTTTAAAAAAGATTTTATTTATTCATTTTTAGAGAGAGGGGAAAAGAAGGAGAAAGAGAGAGAGAATAGCATCAATGTGTGGTTGCCTCTCGCATGCCCCACACTAGGGACCTGGTCCACAACCCAGACATGTGCCCTGACTGGGAATTGAACTGGTGACCTCCCAGTTAACAGCTCTCACTCAATCCACTGAGCTACACCAGCCAGGGCTTACCACAGCTTTTTTATCTACTCACTTACTGATGGGTACTTGGGCTGCTTCTAGATCTCCTGCAATGTTTTAATTTCCCTTAAGGACACATCTCTTAATTCAGTACTGGCACAGCATTCAAAACAAATTCAGTTCAAGTTGAAAACAGGTGAAGTACAGCAAAATTTGTAACTTTGTAAAGAATGAGATAAAGGGATAAAAAATGAATGATGATAGCAAGTGGAGAAATGTCAATCATATACAGTCACAAAGATTGTATTGGGAATTCTCTCACTTCACTCAAGGGAAACATTAGAATTTCATTAACTTCATTTTACTTTTAGTACATGAGGTCTGTCCTGAAGAAGTCCAGCCATTGTTAATATAACGAGAGTGGTTTGTGTGTCATTGATGTAATCTGTCAGCCAAGGAGAGTGGACTGCAATGTGCATGTGTGAATGATGATGACTTCACTGTACTAGTCAGTGGAGGTGGTAGACACTGTTGAGTGATCATGTGTACTGTGTGGCCATTGCATTCAAAATGACTGAGAAAGTGGAGCAATGAATCCACATCAAATTTTGTGTTAAGCTTGAACATTCCTCCATGGAAACTATTTGAATGATTCAGAAGGCCACAACTATGGGCAACTGGTGATTGGCATACTGATTACAACAGTGCACCCGGTCATGCATTATATCTCATGCAGAATTTTTTTGGCAAAACATCAAATCACTCAGATGATTCAGCCCCCCTACACCCCAGATTGGGTGCTCTGAGATTTCTGGCTTTTTTGATTGTTCAAGCACAGTTGTCTCCATTTTCCCACGACCACTTTCCCCTAATCACCCACCTCCAAATCCCACCCTTAATACTTCCTCTCTTTGGCTTTGTCCATGGCTCCCATATACATGTTCCTTGAGGACCCTTCCCCTTCTTTCCCTGGTTAACACCCTATGCCTCCCCTTTGGTTACTGTAGTTTGTTCTTTATTTCAATGTCTATGGTCATATTTTGCTTGCTTGTTTGTTTTGTTGATTAGGTTCTACTTATAGATGAGATCATATGGTATTTGTCTTTCACTATTTGCATTCTTTCACTTAGCATACTGCCCTCCAGTTCCATCCATATTGTTGTGAAGGGTAGGAGCTTTCTTTAAGCTGTGTAGAATTCCATTGTGTAAATGTACAATAGTTCTTTGATCCACTCATTAACTGATGGGTGCCCAGGTTGCTTCCAGCACTTGGCTATTGTTAATTGTACTGCTATGAACACTGGGGTGCATAGGTCCTTTTGAACTGGTGTTTCAGAAATCTTAGGGTGTAATCCCAGTAGTGGATTGTTGAGTCAAAAGGCAGTTCCATTTTTAGTTTTCTGAGGAAATTCTATACTGTTTTCCACAGTAGCTATATCAGTCTGCATTCCCACCAACAGTGCATTGGGTTCCCTTTTCTCCACATCCTCTCCAACACTTGTTCGTTGATTTGTTTATGCTAACCATTATGACTAGTGTGGTATCTCAATATGGTTTTCATTTTCATCTCTCTGATGGTTAGTGATGCTGAGCACCCTCTTATATGTCTCTGGGCCTTCATATGTCCTCCTAGGTTCAAAAAGTGTCTGTTCGGGTCCTTTGCCTATTTTTTAATTGGGTTGTTTTTCTTCCTGGAGTGGACTCATGTGAGTTCTTTATATATTTTGGAGATCCAACCCTTGTCCAAGGTATAATTGGCAAGTACATTTTTGCATATGGTTGGTTCCCTTTTCATTTTACTGACATTTTCTTTAGCCATGGAGAAGCTTTTATTTTGATGAGATCCCATTTGTTTATTCTATCCTTATGTCCCTTGCTCTAGGGGATATGTCAGTGAAAATATTGCCACATGGAATTTCTGAGATTTTCCTGTATGTTTTCTTCTAAGACTTCTATGGTGTTGCAACTTATATTTAAGTCTTTTATCCATTTTTAGTTTATTTTTGTGTATGGGGTATGTTGGTTGCTGAATTTCATTTTTATTTTTCATGTAGCTATGCATATCTGCCAACACCATTGATTGAAGAGGATTTTTTATTCCATTTTATGCTTCTGCCCCCTTTGTCAAATATTAATTGACCATAGAGACTTGGGTTTATTTCTGAGTCTGTATTCTATTGCATTGATCTATGTGTCTGTTCTTATGCCAATATCAGATTGTTTTGATTATAGCGGCCTTGTAATATAGTTTGATGTCAGGTATTATGATCCCCCCTACTTTGTTTTTCTTTCTCAAAATTGTTGTGGCGATCAGGGTCATTTATGGTTTCACATAGATTTTTGAGATGTTTGTTCTATATCTGTGAAATATGTCATTGCTATTTTAATAGGGATTGCGTTAAATCTATAAATTTCTTTGGGTACTGTAGACATTTTGATGATGTTATTTCTTCCAATCCAGGAACACATATTTGTTTCCATTTATTTGTGTCTTCCTTAATTTCCTTTTTCAGTGTTGTGTAGTTTTCTGAGTACAGATCTTTTACCTTCTTGGTTAGGTTTATTCCTAGGTACGTTATTTTTCTTGTTGCTATATCAAATGGGATTTTTTTCTGATTTCTGTTTCTGACATTTTGTTGTTGGCATACAAAAATGCCTTCAATTTCTGAATATTGACTTTGTATCCTGCTACTTTGCCAAATTCACTTACTAAGTTGAGTCAATTTTTGGTGGAGTCTACAGGGTTTTCTATGTACACTAGCAAGTCATCTGCAAACAATGACAGTTTTGTTTCCTTCTTTCCAATTTGGATCCCTTTTATTTCCTTTTTTTGTCTGACCACCGTGGCTAAAACTTCCAATGCTATATTGATTAGAAGTGGTGAAAGTGGATAACCTTGTCTTGTTCTTGATGTTAGTGGAAAAGATTTTAGTCTTTGCCCATTGAGTATGATGTTGGCTGTAGATCTCTCATATATGGCCTTTATTATATTGAGGAATGCTCCTTCTATTCCCACTTTTCTGAGTGTTTTTACTATAAATGGGTGTTGTACCTCATCAAAAGCTCGTTCTGCATCTATTGATATGATCATGTGATTTTTGTCTTTCCTTTTGTTTATGTGATGTATTACATTTATTGAGTTGCAAATATTGTACCATCCTTGCATCCCTAGGATGAATCCCACTTGATCATGGTGTATGATCCTTTTAATGTATTGATGGATGCTATATGCCAATTATTTCTTGAGGATTTTAGCGACTATGTTCATCAGTGACACTGGCCTGAAGTTTTCTTTCTTTTTCACGTCTTTATCTGATTTTTGGATTAGGATGATGATTGCATCATTAAATAAGTTTGGGACTCTTTCTTGTTGTTGGATTTTTATGGAATAGTCTGAGAATAATATAAGTTAATTCTTCCTTAAATGTTTTGTAGAATTCTGTTTTTAAACTATCGGGTCCAGGGTTTTTGTGTGCCAGTTTATTATTATTATTATTATTATTATTATTATTACTGCTTCAATTTCACCAACTGATAGTGACCTGTTTAGGCTTTTTGCTTCTTCTTGATTCAGTTTTGGAAGATCATATATTTCTAGAAATTTGTCCTTTTCACTCAGGTTTTCAAATTTTTTGGCATATAATTCTTTGTAGTAATGTTGAACAATCCTTTGTATTTCTGTGGTATCAGTTATAATTTCTCTTCTTTCCTTTCTGATTTTATTTATTTGGGTCCCCTCCATTTTTTTCTTGATAAGTCTGGTTAGAGGCTTGTCAATTTTGTTTATCTTTTGAGCCAGCTCCTAGATTTATTGATCCTTTGAATTGTTCATTTAGTCTCTAAGTCATTTAATTCTGCCCTGATCTTCTTTATTACCTTCCTTCTATTTCCTCTGGCCTTTGTTTGTGGTTGTTCCCCCAGATCTTGTAGATGTAAGGTTAAATTGTTTATTTGAAATAATTCCATCTTTTTAGGTAGTCATGTATTGCTATGAACTTCCCTTTCAGGACTGCCTTCCCTGTGACTCATAGGTTTTGGACTGTTGTTTGTTCATTTTCATTCGTTTTCAGACACTTTTGGATTTTGTCTTTGATCTCATTATTAAGCCATTCATTGTGTAATAGCATGCTATTCAGTCTCCATGAGTTTGAGTGCTTTTGAATGTTTTTCCTTGAGGTTGGTTTGTAGTTGAAACCCTTATGGCCTAAGAAAATGCTTAATTTGTTTTCAATTTTCTTGAATTTGTTGAGGTTTGATTTGTGGCCTATCATTGGTCTATCTTTGAAAATGGTCCATATGTGTCTGAAAAGATTGTGTATTTTGCTTTTTTGGGATAAAATGTTCTATATATTTTAGTTAAATCAATTCAGTGCCACAATATCTTCATTGATATTTTCTTTGGAAGATCTATCCATTGTTGACAATGAGGTGTTAAAATCCATTACTATAATTCTTTTGCTGTTTATATCTTTCTTGAAATTTTTCAAGATTTTTCTTCTTCTATTTGGGTGGTCTTATGTTGGGTGTATGTATATTTACAATGTTTATATCTTCTTGATGAATTCTTCCCTTGAGTATTATGAGGTATCCTTCTGTGTCTCTTTTTATGAACTTTGTTTTGAAGTCTATCTTGTCTAATGCAAGTATTGCTACTCCAGCTTTTTTTCCCTTTCCTTTTGCTTGTAACATTTTTTCCAACCCTCCTCTTTCAGTCTGTTTAGTTTTTTTTCTGAGGTGGGTCTCTTGTAGGTAGCATATGTGAGGGTCATGTTTTCCTATCCATTCAGCTACCTTATGTCTTTTGATTGGAGCATTTAATTCATTTACATGGAAGTTATTATTGATAGGTACTTAATCATTGCCATTTTATCCCCTTTGTACCTGCGTTCCTCTGTCTCTCATTCTTTTCCTTCATCTTCTTAAAGCAGTCCCTTTTGCATATCTTGCAATGCTGGTTTGGTGGAGGTGTATTCTTTTAGCATTCTTTTGTCTGGAAAAATCCTTATTTGGCCTTCCATTTTAATTGAGAGCCTTGCTAGATAGAGTAGTCTTGGTTACAGACCTTTGCTTTTCATTACTTGGAATATTTCTTGCCAATCCTTTCCAGCTTGTAGTGTTTGCATTAAGAAGTTGCTGCTAGCCATATCGGGTCTCTCTTGTATGTTCATTCCTGTTTCTCCCTTGCTGCCTTTAAGATTCTCTTTGTCTTTGAATGTTGCCATTTTAATCATGATGTGTCTTGGAGTGGGCCTCTTTGCGTTCTTCTTGATTGGGGCCCTCTGTGCTTCCTGGGTTTGTGTGACTTTTTCTCTCATCAAATCAGGGAAGTTTTTCATCATTACTTTTTCAAACAGGTGTTGTATTCATTGCTCCTCTTCTTCTCCCTCTGGTATCCCTTTTATATGGATATTATTACATTTCACATTTTCCTGCATTCCCTTAACACATCTTTGCTATTTTTCACTGTTTTTTTTCCCATTTGTTGTTGTTTCTCTGAGTTTTCTTTTCTACCTTGTCCTCCAGCTCTTTGATTTGATCCTCTGCTTCATCTAGCCTGCTTTCAACTTCTTCTACTGTTTCTTCAACTCAGAAATTGTATTCTTCATTTCTTCTTTGCTGTTCTTGATAGTTTCTATGTCTTTCTTCATGCTGATATAGTTTGCAGTAAGTTCCTCATAGCTTCACTGTAGTTTTTGGTAATTATCACTGAGGTCATGGAGCTTCCTTATAACCATTGTTTTGAACTTAATATCTGATAGTTTTCTTGCTTCTATTTCATTTAGCACTCTTCCTGAGGATTCCTCCTTTTCTTTTGACTGGGGTTTGTTTCTTTGTCTTCCCATTATCTATAAGTTTCTTTTTGTTTGCTTCTGCTTCTTCAATTGATCTGTTTTGACTCTCTGAGTTTGTGGTGTGAATTTCTATGGTAGGAGACCTGTGAGATTTGGTCGTGCAGTCTCCTTGATCTCCTGAATTTGATGCTCTGATGATGGCCTTTATGCCATTTATGTTGGCTCTCTGGAGGTAATTGGGTTTTGATTGGTTTGTGGTCATTCCCTCTAGCTGATTGACTAAGTAAGGGTTGTATGCTGCTGTGCAAGTGCACTGTTTTTTCTCTCTGAATCCACCTCTGGTGATATTAGATATTGACCCTGACTGAACTTAGCCAGCCTGTTTGAGACTTCCAGTAATCTACTGTCTGTGGCTGTCTCCTTCATTTGTTAATCTAGTCACTCTGCACTCAGCAGTCAGGCTTAATCACCATAGGGTAGGGCAGAATTCTCCCTGGGGTTAGGTCTATTGTTTCCCCCTAGGCTGCTGATGCTCAGACCGGAGTGGTCTGCCTGAGCAGGATGGCTGCTGTCTGTGAGAAATAACTCGACACTGGGATCCCAGGGGCTACTCTCTCAGTTCTCACTCCAAAGCCTCAATTTCCAGTCTCTCTTCAAGTCCTCAAAAGTCTCTAGGCCCCTTTGCCCCAGTTTTTTTTTCCAGAACCCAGGGTAAGTGGCTGCAAATGAAATTTTTGCAATGGCCCTTTAAATGGCTCTTTGTGTCTCCCACTGTCAGTCTCTGGCAGTGAGCAATCTTGCAGCATTTTGCAGCTGGATGTTACTGTGTACTTTTCAGGCTCTGGTGTTCTAGGCTGGGAATTCCACCTTAGGTTTTAGACCCCAGTCTTCTCAGTGGGATCTAACTAGGTGCTTAATTATCCTTCTGGTGCTACCACCTATGGGCGCCCAGCCAGGCTTGTTGAGTCTCCACTGCACTCCTTACCAGTTAGGTTGTCTTGAAGATAATTCTTCTTCTTTTTTTTAAATCAATTTTTTAAATTTAATTCTTGCTCAAGTACAGCTTTCTGTCTTATATTCCCAACCCTGCCCACCCCCCCCGCCCCAGGCTCCCCACCTCCCTCCCATTTCCACCCCCCACCCCTAGTTATTGTCCATGTGCCCTTTATACTTGTTCACGTGAGTCCATCCCCTTTTCCCCTATGATTCTCTCCCCTCTGGACCCTGTCAGCCTGTTCCGTATTTGAGTGTCGTTGGTCATATTTTGCTTCCTTGTTTGTTTTGTTTAGATTCCTGTTAACGGTGAGATCATATGGTATTTGTCTTTCACCACCTGGCTTATTTCGCTCAGTATAATGCTTTCCAGTTCCATCCATGATGTTGCAAAGGGTAGGAGCTCCTTCTTCCTTTCTGCAGCATAGAATTCCATTGTGTAAATGTACCATAGTTTTTTGATCCAGTCATTTACCGATGGGTATCTAGGTTGCTTCCAACTATTGGCTATCGTAAATTGTGCTGCTATGAACATCGGGGTGCATAGGTCCTTTTAGATTGGTGTTTCAGGGTTCTTAGGATATACTCCTAAGAGTGGAATTGCTGAGTCAAAAAGCACGTTCATTTTTAGTTTTCTTAGAAAATTCCATACTATTTTCCATAGTGGTGGTAACAGTCTGCAATCCCACCAACAGTGAACTAGGGTCCCCTTTTCCCCACAACCTCTCCAAGACTTGTTTTTTTCTTTGTTTATGATAGCCATTCTGTCTGGTGTTAAGTGGTATCTCATTGTGGTTTTAAATTGCATCTCTCTGATTGCTAGTGATATTGACCATCTTTTCATGTGTCTCTGGATCCTCTGTATGTCCTCCTTGGAAAAAGATCTGTTCAAGTCCTCTGCCCATTTTTTAATCAGGTTGCTTGTCTTCTTTGAGTGGAGTCGAGTGAGTTCTTTGTGTATTTTGGAGATTAAACCTTTGTCTGAGGTATCATTGGCAAATATGTTTTCCCAAACAGTTGCTTCTCTTTGTATCTTGATACTGTTTTCCTTAGCCATGCAGAAGCATTTCATTTTGATGAGATCCTATTTGTTTATTCTTTCCTTTATATCCCTTGCGCTAGGGGACCTGTCAGTAAAAATATTGCTGCGTGGAATATCTGAGATTTTCTTGCCAATGCTCTCCTCTAGAGCTTTAATGGTTTCACGGCTTATATTTAAGTCTTTCATCCACCTTGAATTTATTTTGGTGTATGGTATAAGTTGGTGCTCGAGTTTCATTTTTTTGCATGTAGCTGTCCAGTTCTCCCAACACCATTTGTTGAAAAGGCTGTCTTTACTCCATTTTATGTTATTGCCCCCTTTGTCAAATATTAATTGACTGTAGAGATTTGGATTTATTTCCGGGCTCTCTGTTCTATTCCATTGGTCTATGTGCCTGTTTTGATGCCAGTACCAGGCTGTTTTGATTACAGTGGCCTTGTAATACAGTTTGATATCAGGTATTGTGATCCCTCCAACTTTGTTCTTCTTTCTGAAAATTGCAGCTGCTATTCAGGGTCTTTTATGGTTCCATATAAATTTTTGAAGTGTTTGTTCTATGTCTGTGAAATATGCCATTGGTACTTTAATAGGTATTGCATTGAATCTGGAAATTGCTTTGGTTAGTATGGACATTTTGATGATGTTAATTTTTCCAATCCATGAACACGGTATATGTTTCCATTTGTTTGTGACTTCCTTGATTTCTTTCTTCAGTGTTGTGTAGTTTTCTGTATACAGGTCTTTTACCTCCTTGGTTAGATTTATTCCCAAATATTTTATTTATGTTTTTGCTATATTGAATGGGATTTTCTTCTGGATTTCTACTTCTACTGCTTCATCGTTGGTATAGAAAAATGCCTTTGATTTCTGGATGTTGATTTTGTATCCTGCTGTTTTGCTAAATTCATTTATTAGTTCCAGCAGTTTTTTGGTAGAGGCTATAGGGTTTTCCATGTACACTATCATGTCATCTGCAAACAATGACAGTTTTGTTTCCTCCTTTCCGATTTGGATGCCTTTTATTTCCTTTTCTTGCCTAATCACTGAGGGTAAAACTTCCAATGCTACATTGAATAGAAGTGGTGAAAGTGGACAACCTTGTCTTGTTCCTGATCTTAGTGGAAAAGCTTTTAGTTTTTGCCCATTGAGTATGATGTTGGCTGTAGGTCTTTCATATATGGCCTTTATTATATTTAGGAATGCTCCCTCTATTCCAACTTTGCTGTGTACCTTTATCATAAATGGGTGTTGTAACTTATCAAAAGTTTTTCTGCATGTATTGATATGACCATGCAGTTTTTGTCTTTGCTTGTTTATGTGGTGTATTACATTTACTGATTTACGAATATTGTACCATCCTTGCTTCCTGGGATGAATCCCAAGTGGGCGTGGTGTCTGATCTTTTTGATGTATTGTTGGATGCGATTTGCCAATATTTTGTTGAGGATTTTAGCATCTATGTTCATCAGCAATATTGGCCTAAAGTTTTCTTTCTTTGTTGTGTTTCTATCTGGTTTTTGAATTAGGATGATGCTGGCTTCATAAAAAGAGTTGTGGAGTTTTCCCTCCTTTTAGATTTTTTGGAATAGTCTGTGAAGAATAGGGGTTAGCTCTTCCTTAAAAGCTTTGTACAATTCTCCTGTGAAACCATCTGGTGCAGGGCTTTTGTGTGATGGGAGTTTTTTTGATTACTGGTTCAATTTTATTTGCTGTTATTGGCCTGTTCAGGTTTTCTGCTTCTTTTTCATTGACTTTTGGAAGATTATATTTTTCTAGAAATTTGTCCATTTCACCTAGGTTTTCATATTTCTTGGCATACAGTTCCGCATAGTAATTCCTTACAATCCCTTGTATTTCTGTGGTATCAGTTGTAATCTCTCCTCTTTCATTTCTGATTGTGTTTATTTGGGTCCTCTCTCTTCTTCTCTTGATGAGCCTACTTAAAGTTTTGTCTATTTTGTTTATCTTTTCAAAAAACCAACTCCTGGATTCATTGATCCTTAGAATTGTGCTTTTAGTTTCTATGACATTTAATTCTGCTCTGATCTTGGTTATTTCCTTCCTTCTCCTTGCTCTGGGCTGTCTTTGTTGTTGTTCTTTGAGTTCTTGGAGGCATCAGGGTAGGTTGTTTGTTTGAAATGTTTCTATCTTCTTTAGGTAAGCCTGTATTGCTATGAACTTCCCTCTCAGGACTGCCTTGGCCGTGTCCCATAGGTTTTGGGTTGTTGTGAGTTCATTTTCATTTGTTTCCAGAAGCTTTCTGATTTCTTCCCTAATTTCAATCTTGACCCATTCGTTGTTTAATAGCATACCATTCAGTCTCCATGATTTTGGGTGTTTTGGGTTTTTTCCTGTGGGGTTCATTTCTAATTTCAGTCCCTTGTGGTCATAGAAAATGCTTAGGATGATTTCAATTCTCTTGAATTTGTTGATGCTCATTTTGTGTCCTATCATGTGATCTATTTTTGAAAATGTTCCATGTGCATTTGAAAAGAATGTGTATTTAGATTCTTTTGGTTGGAGGGCTCTATACATATCAATTAGGTCCATTTCGTTTAGGGTGTCATTTAATGGTGCAATATCTTTGTTGATATTTTGTTTGGGAATCTGTTCATTTTTGACAGTGGGGTGTTAAAATCCCCTACTATAATTGTGTTGCTGTCAATATCTTTCTTGAGGGCCTCCAGAATTTTCTTTATATATTTGGGTGCTCCTATGTTGGGTGCAGATATATTTATGATGTTAATGTCTTCTTGGTGGATTCTCCCCTTGAGTATTATGAAGTGAACTTCTGGGTCTCTCTTTATGGCCCTTTTTTTGAAGTCTATTTTGTCTGACATGAGAATTGCTACCGCGGCCTTTTTTTCTTGTCCATTTGCTTGGAAAATTTGTTTCCATCCTTTCACTTTTATTCTGTGGTGGTCTTTTGACCTGAAGTGGGTCTCTTGTAGGCAGCATATGTGTGGGTCATGCTTTCTTAACCATTCAGCTATCCTATGTCTTGTAATTGGTGCACTTAATCCAGTTACCTTTAAAGTTATTATTGAAAGGTACATATTCACTGCCATTTGTGTATCTGTTTTCCTCTCTATCTCTCTCTTTTCCTTCCTTTCCTAAAGCAGCCCTTTTAGAGCTGGTTTGGTGGGGGCGTATTGTTTTAGACTTCTTTTGTCTTAGAAGCTCTTTATTTGGCATTCTGTCTTGATTGAGAGCCTTTCTGGGTACAGTAGCCTGGGTTGTAGGCCTCTGTTTCTCATTACTTGGAATATTTCTTGCCATTCTCTTCTTGCTTGGACTGTTTTCATTGACAAGTCAGTAGCCAACCTTATTGGGACCCCCTTATATGTTACTTCCTTTTTCTCCCTTGCTGCCTTTAGGGTTTCCTATTTGTCTTGGAGGTTTGCCATTTTAATGATGATGTGTCTTGCAGTAGGCCCCTTTGGGTTCCACCTGATTGGGACTCTGCGATTCCTGAATCTGTGTGACTTTCTCTCTCCTCAACTTAGGAAAATTTTCCGTTATTACTCTTTCAAGTAGGTTTTCTATCCCTTGTTCTTTCTTCCTCTCCTTCTGGTATTCCTATTATTCAGATATTATTACGTTTCATGTAGTCTTGCATTTCTCTTAAATTCTCCTCATTTTCCTGATTCTCTTTTCCATTATTTGGTCTGTCTGGGAGGTTCTTTCTATGCTGTCTTCTATCTCACTTATGAGATATTCCACCATATCGATTCTATTCTTCATACCTTCTACTGTGTTCTTCAGTTCCGAAATTGTATTCTTCATTTCCTCTTGGCCTTTATTGATGGTTTCTATTTCCTTTTTCATGTTGGTGTAGTTTGCAGAGAGTTCACTGTAGCTTCCCTGTAGTTTCTGGTAGCTCGTTGTAAGCTCTTTGAATTTCCTGATAACCCGTGCTTTGAATTCAATATCTGATTGTTGACTTGCCTCTATTTCATCTAACATTCTTTCTGAGACTTCCTCCTTTTCTTTCATTTGGGGATTGCTTCTTTGTCTTCCCATTGTTTGTGTTGCTCTTCTTGTTGACTTCAGCTTCTTAAAGTGATCTGTTCTGGGTTCCTGGGTTTATGGTGCAAACTTCTGTGGTAGGATACCTGTGAGATTCAGTGGTGCAGTCTCCTGCAGGTATCTTGGTGTTCTTGGCTTCCACCTACTCCTCTTGTTGGTTTCCAGCTGGTCAAACCTTTTCTTCTGGTCTCACTAGCTGCAGCAGCCTGAGGGGCTATTAGTGTGGCCTTTCTCTCATCTCGGTGAACTTAGATGGTCTCGCCAGTGCCCTCCCAGGATCCAGAATGGCGCCGCTCACCCGTGCCCCGCTGAGATCAGGTTTTTCCCCAGGCTTCCCAGCTCTGGCCTGGCGTGAGGGCGTGCCCTCCCAGCCAGGCTTTCCTGGTCTCAAAGGCTTGGGCTTGGACCTTTCCCAGTGCTGTGGCTACACACACTGGGCAACTCACAATTCTTCCAAGCCGGCAGCCACAGCCTGACTCCTGGTGCTTCTCAGTCTGAGCCCAGCTGGGTAGGGATGGAGCTGGCGACTGGCGCTCTTTCAGGGGCCCTGTCAGTATCGTGCTGCTCCCTGAGACTGCAGGAGTGTAGGCCCAAGTCCCGAGCTGTCACTTCCCCACTGTTGCTCTGTCAGGCACCCTGCCAGTAGCCCACAGCTCCCTGAGGCTGTGTGAGAGCCGGCTGGAGTCCCCTGCTATTGGGAATGCGCGCCACTGGGAATGCGTGCTACTAGGTATGCAAGGGGACTCCTAGACCTCCAAGCCGGTAACTACAACCGGACTCCCGGTGCTTCTCAGTCCGTGGCCGTATGGGTAGGGACAGAGCTGGTGTCTGGTGCTCTTCCAGGGGCACTGCCAGTATCCCGAAGCTCCCCGAGACTGTGGGAGCGCCGGCTCAGGCTACTGGGAATGCCGGGGCCGCTCAGTTCCCCAAACTGGCAACCACAGCCTGACTCCACGGGTTATTAGAGCTCTCCGGTTTGCTTCCTAATGCCCACTCCTCTCTCTGCCACTACAGGCAAACCGATCTCTCCTGGTGTTTTCCAATCTTCACCCTGCTGGTTAGAGAGGGTGTCAGTGACCAGTTCTCTTCCAGGGTTGTTGTTGTTGCCCTCCCTCGACTCTCAGAGATCAAGGCGGCCCTGCTAGGGCCCTGGCGCTGCCCAGCGGAGGGCCTGCAGCCTCTGCACTGTTCCCTCGTACCTTGTTGATCTGAGGTCGGTCTCCTCTTCTCAACCTGTGGTCATTCAGTGTCTGCTATACTCTCTGGGGTCCTGCCATCCCATATGCTGGGTTGCTGTTGGGTGTTCACTGTGCTCCTCTGCAGAGCAGCCTGGTTTTTCAACTCTGTACCTTATAATTGCAAACTGGACTAATGTTTGAAAATGCTGTGAACCACTCTAACATGATATTTATTCTCACATGTGTCTCTTCTAACTTGTATTATGCGTGGCAGAAAAACCCTTGTCTGATCATAAGTATTCTTAGTACCCTTATACAACTCCAGGATCGCATGCTTAGAATTATGGTATCAAAAGACAAATAATTAGCTTCCAGGACTCAGACTATACATGAAGTAGGGGAGAACGGGAAACAATAACAAAGGCTTCACTTTTAGGTAAAAGAAATAAGAGTAGGTAATAAGAGGGCTCTTTGGGAATTAAAGTTAAGAAATGCGCACACACTGGTCAGATCAGAGTTACGTGAAGTTACCTTAATTATCTAGTAACTTCTAAGCAACAGCAGTCCTTAAATAAAAATAAATAACATATGTAAACAAAAAAGCATCAACCAGAGGTAATTCAAGATATGACAGATCAAAGCTGAAGTAAAAAAGGCAAATACAGTCAATGTTTAACAAGCCCAGGTAAGGGGATTCCTAGCCCACAGACTTAACTAATTCATCTCTCTTAAAAAGAAGAACACGGTTTCTGGGAAAAAAATGGCGGTGGAGTAGGCTGGAGCGACACCAGTTCTCCTAACCCTGGGAGAAAATCCTGGCATATTTACTGAAGAACAGCGCGATCAATTCCCCAACCAACAATTCCCCAGCATTTATGGAAATAAGAGACCAGAGATAGTGATGAACCAGACAGCTAGAGGTCTTTGGGGTTCTCAGTGACGCGAGTAAGGATGGAGGCGGCCAGGCTGGCGGCAGCCATTGGCTGGCACATAAAGATTTTGGAGCCGCGTCTGCCGCAGTGGTCGGAGCCCAGAGGCTTCATCCATCTGTGCCCAGTGACAGGGGCATCTGCCATGGAGAACTGATCAGGAGCCTGGCAACCCTGAGTAAATCAAGGGCAGCAGCAGAAGTGGCGGGCGGCAGCGGCAGGACAGCAGCCATTGGCTGGTGTGTAAAGACCTCGGAGCTGCTGCTACTGCAGCTTCCAGAGCCCAGAGGCTTCTGTCTACAGCCAGCGTCAGGGTGTCTGTCACAGAGGACTCATTGGGAGCCCAGCACCTGTGAGTAAAGACAAAAGCTGCAGCGGCAGGGCTGGCTGCCCTCGGCCAGCCCAAAATGCCTCGGAACCACTGCTGCTGCTGTGTTAGGGGTGTAGAGGCTTCCATCTGTGGCCAGTGCCACGGAGGACTCATAGGGAGCCCAGCACCCAGTGGAGCATTGGGCCAGCTGCGGGGTCCTTGGACGAGCTGGCACCCTCCCTCACCATCTATGTGGGGCTGGGTGGAAAAGACCTGTCTGCCTAGGTGTGCAGGGAGGGTGGCAAGGACAGGGGGCCGTGTTCAGTTGCGATCACTGTGGTTGCCAGCCCACCAGCCTGCCAGCCCAGGAAATTTGAGAGGAGCATTGTCCTAACCAGTCAGGTTGGGGATTGGGATGGGCTGAGAGGCATGCTTTCTGGAGAAGTTTTTACTGAAAAATTGACTGAGGTGTTCTCCTGTGAAGACAGCTTGACTTGCTTCTCATGCAGCCACAGGACTGGGAAGGACCAGTATGAGATCCCGTGGGACCCAGGCAGCCTGTCCGGTGGGTGGGCTGCACACCCTAGTCTGGTAGCCTGGCTGGTAGGCGGGTGTGTGCCTGGGCCTACAACCCAGCCCACAGAGGGATCCTGCCGAAACCAGAAAAACTGGATTGGACGGTTTGAAACCAACAAGGAGGTTTTTTTTAAAACTTTTTTTGAACTTTTTTCAGTAATTGTATTTTTTTAAATTTTATTGTTGCTGTACCTTTCAGTACTCTGTTCCTCTCCTTTCTTTTTTTCTGCTTTAGTCCTTCTTCCTTTCACCCCAAACTTATTGCTTTTTCCTCACTTCACTTGCCCTTTTTTTGTGTGTATGTTTGTTTGTTTGTTGCTTTCTATACCACTGTAAATACTTCACAACACATCTCTCGGGACTTAGCCCACTTTACAGGTTTCTGAATTCTATCACTGTAGTGATTGACTCTACTTGCTCACACGCTACATCTATTTACTATTCTTCACTCTCACCTTACCTCAAAATCTGACCACTCGCAACCTCACTGCTTTCTAGATACAACTCACAAGCCTTCCCTCCCCAAAAAGAGACTGATCTTTGGTCTATCCTTTCTCAAAAGTGGCAAATTGGGTTGAAGATTACAGTTAACACTATGTATAGCCTAAAGATCTTCTATCTCTTCTCTGCTGGCTGTGACTGTTAATATCATAAAGTGCTCTCCTGCTGTCATAAACCATTTTGCCTCCACCTCCAACTGATCACACACACACAAAGAAAGGAGTAGGTGGAAGCAGAGAACATCAAGATACCTGCAGGAGACTGCACCACTGAATTTCACAGATATTCTACCACAGAATTTCACACCATAAACCTAGGGATTCAGAACAGATCAATATAAGAAGCTGAAGCTAACAAGAAGAGTCTCATAAGCAATGGGAAGACAATGAAACAATGCCCAAATGAAAGAAAAGGTGGAAGTTTCAGAAATAATGTCTGATGAAAGAGAGGCAAGTCAGCTATCAGATATTGAATTCAAAGCACTAGTTATCAGGAAATTCAAAGAGCTCAAAATGAGCTTCCAGAAACTAGAGGGGAGCTACCAGAAACTAGAGGGGAGCTACAAGGAGCTCTCCACAAACTATATCAACATGAAAAGGAAATAGAAACTATCAGCAAAGGACAAGAGGAAATGAAGAATACAATTTCGGAACTGAAGAACACAGTACAAGGAATGAAAAGCAGGATCGATGAGGCAGAAGATCGGATCAACGAGTTGGAGGACACAGTAGAAAGAATCTCCCAGAAAGAACAAGAAAGGGAAAAGAGGCTCAAAAAGAATGAAGATGGACTAAGAGAAATGCAAGATAATATGAAACATAATAATATCTAAATAATAGGAATACCAGAAGGAGAAGAAGAAGAACAAGTAATAGAAAACCTATTTGAAAGAGTAATGATGGAAAATTTTCCTAAGTTGAGGAGAGAGAAAGTCACACAGATTCAGGAATCCCAGAGAGTCCCATTCAAGAGGAAGCCAAAGAGGCCCACTTCAAGACACATCATCATTAAAATGGCAAAATTCCAAGACAAAGAGAGAATCTTAAAGGCAGCAAGGGACAAAAAGGAAGTAACATACAAGGGAGTCCCAATAAGGCTAATTACTGACTTGTCAATTGAAGCACTCCAAGCAAGAAGAGAATGACAAAAAATATTTCAAATACTGAGAACCAGAGACCTACAACCAAGGCTACTTTACCCAGCAAGGCTCTCAATCAAAACAGAAGGCCAAATAAAGAGCTTCCAAGACAAAAGATGTCTAAAAGACATCTTCTGTCTAAAAGAATATGCCTTCACCAAACCACCTCTACAAGAAATACTAAAAGGACTGCTTTAAGGAAAGGAAGGAAGAGAGAGAGACAGAGAAACTGTGGTACAGAAATGGCACTGAATAAGTCCCTATCAATAATAACCTTAAACATAAATGGATTCAATGCTCCAATCAAAAGACACAGAATAGCTGAATGGATAAGAAAACATGACCCAAGCATATGCTGCCTACAAGAGACCTACCTCAGGACAAAAGACCATCACAGAATAAAAGTGAAAGGATGGAAACAAATTTTCCAAGCAAATGGTCAGGAAAGGAAAGCCGGGGTAGCAATTCTAATATCAGACAAAATAGACATCAAAAAAAGGGCCATAAAGAGAGACCCAGAAGGTCACTTCATATTGCTCAAGGGAAGAATCCACCAAGAAGACATTAACATCACAAATATATATGCACCCAACATAGGAGCATCCAAATATATAAAAAAATCCTAGAAGACTTCAAGAAAGATATTGACAGCAACACAATTATAGTAGGGGATTTTAACACCCCACTGACAAAAAAGGACAGATCTTCCAAACAAAATATCAAGAAAGATAGAGCTGCACTAAACAACAAACTAGATGAAATAGACTTGACTGATATATATAGAGCCCTTCATCCCAAAGAAGCTAAATACACATTCTTTTCAAATGCACGTGGAACATTTTCAAAGATAGACCACATGATGGGACACAAAATGAGCCTCAACAAATTCAAGAGAATTGAAATCATCCTAAGCATTTTCTATGACCACAAGGGACTGAAATTAGAAACGAACCCCACAGGAAAAAACCCAAAACACCCAAAATCATGGAGACTGAATGGTATGCTATTAAACAACGAATAGGTCAAGAATGAAATTATGGAAGAAATCAAAAAGTTTCTGGAAACAAATGAAAATGAACTCACAACAACCCAAAACTTATGGGACACGGCCAAGGCAGTTCTGAGAGGGAAGTTCATAGCAATACAGGCTTACCTAAACAAGATAGAAACATTTCAAACAAACAACCTACCCTGACGCCTCCAAGAACTCGAAGAACAACAACAAGGACAGCCCAGAGCAAGTAGAAGGAAGGAAATAACCAAGATCAGAGCAGAATTAAATGACATAGAAACTAAAAGCACAATTCTAAGGATCAATGAATCCAGGAGTTGGTTTTTTGAAAAGATAAACAAAATAAAAAAGCCTTTAAGTAGGCTCATTTAGAATAGTGAGGACCCAAATAGACATAAACAGAAATGAAAGAGGAGAGATTACAACTGATACCACAGAAATACAAGGGATTGTAGGGAATTACTATGAAAAATTGTATGCCAAGAAATTTGAAAACCTAGGTGAAATGGACAAATTTCTAGAAAAATATAATCTTCCAAAAGTCAATGAAGAAAAAGTAGAAAGCCTGAACAGACCAATAACAGCAAATGTAATTGAAGCAGTAATAAAAAACCTCCCATTACACAAAAGCCCTGCACCAGATGGCTTCACAGGAGAATTGTACAAAGCTTTTAAGGAAGAGCTAACCCCTATTCTTCACAGACTATTCCAAAAAATCTAAAAGGAGGGAAAACTCCGCAACTCTTTTTATGAAGCCAGCATCATCCTAATTCAAAAACCAGATAGAAACACAACGAAGAAAGAAAACTTTAGGCCAATATTGCTGATGAACATAGATGCTAAAATCCTCAACAAAATATTGGCAAATCGCATCCAACAATACATCAAAAAGATCAGACACCACGCCCACTTGGGATTCATCCCAGGAAGCAAGGATGGTACAATATTCGTAAATCAGTAAATGTAATACACCACATAAACAAGCAAAGACAAAAACTGCATGGTCATATCAATACATGCAGAAAAACTTTTGATAAGTTACAACACCCATTTATGATAAAGGTACACAGCAAAGTTGGAATAGAGGGAGCATTCCTAAATATAATAAAGGCCATATATGAAAGACCTACAGCCAACATCATACTCAATGGGCAAAAACTAAAAGCTTTTCCACTAAGATCAGGAACAAGACAAGGTTGTCCACTTTCACCACTTCTATTCAATGTAGCATTGGAAGTTTTACCCTCAGTGATTAGGCAAGAAAAGGAAATAAAAGGCATCCAAATCGGAAAGGAGGAAACAAAACTGTCATTGTTTGCAGATGACATGATAGTGTACAAGGAAAATCCTATAAACTCTACCAAAAAACTGCTCGAACTAATAAATGAATTTGGTAAAATAGCAGGATACAAAGTCAATATCCAGAAATCAAGAGCATTTTTGTATACCAACAATGAAACAGCAGAAGCAGTAATTAAGAAAAAAATCTTATTCGATATAGCAAAAACATAAATAAAATATCTGGGAATAAACCTAACCAAGCAGGTAAAAGACCTGTATGCAGAAATCTACACAACACTGAAGAAAGAAATCAAGGAAGTCACAAACAAATGGAAACATATACCGTGTTCATGGATTGGAAGAATTAACATCATCAAAATGTCCATACTAACCAAAGCAATTTCCAGATTCAATGCAATACCTATTAAAGTACCAATGGCATATTTCACAGACATAGAACAAACACTTCAAAAATTTATATGGAACCATAAAAGACCCTGAATAGCAGCTGCAATTTTGAGAAAGAAGAACAAAGCAGGAGGGATCACAATACCTGATATCAAACTGTATTACAAGGCCACTGTAATCAAAACAGCCTGGTACTGGCATCAAAACAGGCACCTAGACCAATGGTATAGAACAGGGAGCCCAGAAATAAACTCAAATCTCTGCAGTCAATTAATATTTGACAAAGGGGGCAGTAACATAAAATGGAGTAAAGATAGCCTCTTCAACAAGTGGTGTTGGGAGAACTGGACAGCTACATGGAAAAAAAATGAAACTGGAGCACCAACTTACACCATACACCCAAATAAATTCAAGGTGGTTGAAAGACTTAAATATGAGCCATGACACCATTAAAGTCTTAGGGGAGAACATTGGTAGGAAAATCTCAGATATTTCACGCAGCACCATTTTTACTGATATGTCCCCTAGAGCAAGGAATATAAAGGAAAGAATAAACAAATGGGATCTCATAAAAATAAAAAGCTTCTGTCCAGCTAAAAAAAAAACAGCATTAAAATAAAAATACAACCAACTGTATGGGAAAACATATTTGCCAATGATACCTCAGACAAAGGTTTAATCTCCAAAATATACAAAGAACTCATAGGACTTCACTCTAAGAAGAGAACTACCCCAATTAAAAAATGGGGAAAGGACTTGAACAGACACTTCTGCAAGGAGGACATACAGAGGATCCAGAGACACATGAGGATATGCTCAATATCGCTAGCTATCAGAGAGATGCAAATTAAAACCACAATGAGATACCACTTTACACCAGTCAGAATGGCTATCATAAATGAAACAATAAACAACAAATGTTGGAGAGGGTGTGGGGAAAGGGGACTCTTGTCCACTGTTGGTGGGATTGCAGACTGGTACAACCATTATGGAAAACAGAATGGAATTTTCTCAGAAAACTAAAATTGGACTTGCATCTTGACCCAGCAATTCCACTGCTGGGATTGTATCCTAAGAACCTAAAACACCAGTCCCAAAAAACATATGTACCCCAATGTTCAGAGCAACACAATTTACAATAGCCAAGTGTTGGAAGCAATCCAGGTGCCCGTCAGTAAATGAATGGATCAAAAACTATGGTACATATACAAAATGGAATTTTACACTGCAGAAAGAAAGATGGAGCTCCTACCTTTTGCAACATCATGGATGGAACTGGAAAGCATTATGCTGAGTGTAATAAGCCAGATGTTGAAGGACAAATACCATATGATCTCACCTTTAACAGGAAGCTAAAAAACAAAACAAAGAAGCAAGCAAAAATATAACCAAAGACACTGAAATATAGAACAGGCTGACAGTGACCAGAGAGGAGAGGGGAGGGAATTTCAGGGGAAATAAGGGAGGGATTTAGAGGAACCTATATAAAGGATACATGGACAACAACTGAGAAGGGTGGAAATGGGAGGGAGGGGGAGGATGGGGTGTGGGATGGGATGGGAGTAATAGACAGAAAACTGTACTTGAAAAATAATTAAATAAAAAATTTGGGGAAAATAAAGAAGAACGCATCACACAATCTATGCAGGAAACATTAAACCGTCAACTTACTTAAGTAGCTCTTGAAGTTCTGATTCCCAACTAAACAAACAACCTTAACATTATAATTTCGGTTTTCATGTAAATCTGACTAAAATGGGAGAATTTACTCCCTGTTGAATACAATGCTATTATCTGCTTACTAATTTATATGTCACTTTAAATTAATGAATTAACACCCAGAAGTTTTCAGAGATATATGGATAGGTATAATCAGTCATTTGTGAGCATGACTAAAGGGAGTTTACGACTCAGTGATGGATCTACAAAAACATTCTTTTAAGCTGACTAAGTTCAGAGCCAGATCTTATGCTAAATAATCTCACCAAAATAAACATAACCTTGTAGGATCTTAGTAGCCATCACGACTTTCCTGTTGACATCCTACTTTATGTGTGCCTCCTTTTAAAATTTCAACCAGAGGGGGACTTCCGCCAAGAGGGAGGCATAGGTGGAAACACTGTGCCTTCTCCCACAACCATGTTTGAATACAACAAAGGTTTGGAGAAACAAAGACACAACCAAACGACAGAAAATTGAATTATACGGAAGTCCGACTACATCTAACCGTTCAACGGGGATGGTAAGAGGGGCGGAGCCAGCAGCAAGCAGGGTCGGGCAGGACAGGGCCCCCGACCCAGGCGCGCAGGCAGACGGGAACCAGTTGGGGTGTGGGGCAGACCGCGGGCGCATATTCGCGCACAGTGAGACAGACCACGCAGGCCCCAGGGGGCGAGGGCTGACGGCGGTGGCACACTCGCGTGCAGTGGGACGAAACGTGTGGGCCCGGTGACGGCAGCAACTGTGGCACCGGTGAGGGCCGTGGAGGCAGGCGGTGGACAGGACGCCATAGTCCCTCTTTGACCCCGCCCCCACATACGGCGTCACAACTCAGCGACTTAGTTACCCTTCGGCACCGGTGAGGGCCAGGGCGGCAGGCGGCAGACGGGACGCCAGAGTCCCTCTTTGACCCTGCACCCACATACAGCGTCACAACCCAGCGACTCAGTTGCCCTGCAAGACCAGTGAGAGCCATTGTCCCTCTTTGACCCCGCCCCCACATACAACGTCACAACCCAGTGACTGAGTTGCCCTGTTCTAGTGAACACTTTAGGGTTCTGATCCTGCTATGGAACAGGCACGAACAACCCGAAAGATGGCACAAGAAGAACTCAAAGTCCCAGAGCCAATAACTCTAAGTGACCGAGAAATTGCCAGCCTCTCAGAAGCACAATTCAGGACACTATTTCTCAGGATGCTCACAGAACTGGTTGATTATAGTCACAAATTAGAGGAACAAAGTTACAAATTAGAGGAACGTGTGAGGGCTGGACTGATTGAAATGAAGGGAGATGCACAGGAAACCAATAGTGATGGAAAGGAAACTGGGACTCAAATCAATGGAATGGACCAGAAGGAAGAACAAAACATCCCACCAGAAAGGAATGAAGAAATGAGAATTCAAAAGAATGAGGAGAGGCTTAGGAACCTCCAGGACATCTTTAAACGTTCCAACATCTGAATTATAGGGGTACCAGAAGGGGGAAAGAAACAGCCACGAGTGGAAAATGTATTTGAACAAATAATAAAGGAGAACTTCCCCACTCTGGCAAAGGAAATAGACTTCCAGGAAATCCAGGAAGCTCAGAGAGTGCCAAAGAAGCTGGACCCAAGAAGGAACACACCAAGGCACATCATCATTACATTAGCCAAGACCAAAATGAAGGAGAGAGTCCTAGAAGCATCAAGGGATAAGGGGACAGTCACCTACAAAGGAGTACCCATCAGACTGTCAGCGGATTTCTCAAAAGATACCTTACAGGCAAGAAGGGGCTGGAAAGAAGTATACCAAGTCATGAAATCCAAAGACCTACAGCCAAGATTGCTTTATCCAGCAAAGGTTTCATTTAGAATGGAAGGACAGATAAAGTGCTTCTCAGATAAGGTCAAGTTCAAGGAGTTCATCATGACCAAGCCCTTATTATATGAAATGCTAAAGGGACTTATAAAAGAAAAAGAAGATGAAAAATATGAACAGTGAAAGGACAGCAAACACACAGTTATTAACAACCACACCTAAAACAAAAGCAAACCAAGAGGACAGCTAGTCAGGAGTGGAACCATAGAAATGAAGAACACACGGAGGGTTAGAAACAGGGGGGTGGGAGGGGGAGAAGGGGGGAGAAGGCACAGAAAATAGCATAGATGGTAGGTAGAAAATAGATAGGGGGTAGGGCGAGAATAGTGGGGGAAGTATAGAATCCAAAGAACTTGAGACACGTGGTTATAAACTAAGGGGGGGGAGAATGGTGGGGGAGGGAGTGTGCGGGTGGAGGGGAATGAAGGGGGGGAATAGAACAACTGTAATGGTATAATCAATAAAATATATTTAAAAAATTCATAATGTATAAATGGCAGCAGTGACTGCTACTTGTCTCTTGATAACTCCTATTACAAAAATAAACATTTTAACTAGTTGTGTGGAAACTCAGGGGAAAACTTGTATTTACCAAACTCCCTTGAAGTTATATGGTTATGTGACTAAGCTCTGGATACTATTATGTGAAGAAAAAGTGATATATGGAACCTCAGGGTCGTGTTCTTAAGGGGAGGATGCTGGCCCTTCTTTTTCCTTTTCCCACTAGCTTTATCAAATATGTACATATTTTGGTCCATGGAAATGAAGAGAATTCTGCAATGATGACAGAGCCCCAGAGAAAGAGGAGCATGGGCCCTGAAAGAACAGGGCAGAACATTCATACTTCAATTTGGAAATACCTTGGAATTTTTATGGGTGAAAGAAACTTTAATCTTATTTAAGCCATTATTTTGAGTTTTCTCTTATATGTACCTGAACCTATATTCTAATCATATATTAAAGTGAACCTCCCTAATTACCCTCAATGTACAATGTAAAATACTGCAGCTTTGCAGCCAGAATAATCTAGGTTCTAATCATACCATTTCAACTGATACAATAAGTTCAGAAACTTTCAAGAGGCAACTTCGCCACCCTAAGCCTCAACTTCTGCATTTGTAAAATAGAAAAAAATATGGTATTCATATATATAAGAGGGATGAAATCTCTTCCTAACCAGGGCTTCCACCTGGGTCTTAAAAATAGAACTATCAGTCTTCTAAAAAGGGCTTTGTTTCATCCCATTATTCGCTCCTCAATATGGGAGAAGGAGTCATTATCAATTTGGTAATATTGGAGAAAGTGTCTCTACAGGCATAGTCTGTCTTCATTCATTCTCAAAGTAGTCTGTCCAAAAAATGCTTGAGCAATCAACTTAAGTGTAATCAATCTTTGCCAATGCAGAGAGTGGACTACAGATCTAGTTGTTCTACCTGTACCTGAGTACAAAGATTCAATCTTGGAGGAAAGAATTAGAAAACTACATTGTAGTCATAGATTCAAGATACATTTTTTTCAAGTCAGCTTTAACAATAATAACACTAATGTTTTTGATCCCCATCCAACTCTTGTATCTTTTTTTTTCAACTAATTCTGAATTCACAGCAGGATGTTAATGTGTGATGTCACCTCAAACTTTAACAATGAGATTTAAAAAAATAAAATTAAATAATGGATTTAAAGTACATGGGGCCAAATTCATGCTCAATAAATGACAATACCCTACACTATACCTTTAATTTACTCAAACTAACTGGTGGTAATAGCACCAACTTCCTTTCTGTAAATTACCTTTTACTATTTATGCTATTACAGTCATCCTAGGTTTTCTCTTTGCCTCCTTCACCTACCCCCCATTCTATCAGGCAGTCCCACACCATTGCCCATTTTCATGGGTCATGAGTATAAGTTCTTTGGCTTCTCTATTCCCTATGCTGTACTTCATTTACATCCCCATGACAATTCTGTAATTACCTATTTGTAGTTCTTAATCTCTTAACCTTTTTTTGCCTATCCCCCTTACCATCTCCCATCTGCCAGCCATGAAAACATTATCTGTATCTATGATTCTATTTTTGTTTTGTTTATTAATTTTTGTTTTTTAGAATCAGTTGTTGATAGATATGTATTTATTGCCATTTTATTGTTCATATTTTTATTTTATTATTTTCTTAAATAAGACCTTTTAACATTTCATATAATACTGATTTGGTGGTAGTTAACTTCTTTAGCTTTTCCTTGTCTGAGAAGCTCTTTATCTTCCTTTTAATTCTAAATTATATCTTTGGTAGGTAGAGTAATCTTGGTTGTAAGTCCTTGCTTTTCATAACTTTGAAGATTTCTTTCCCATACTTTCTAGCCTGTGAAGTTTCTTTTGAGAAATCAGTTGACAGTCTCAAGGGAGCTCCCTTGTAGGTAACTAACTGCTTTTCTCTTGTTGCTTTTCATATTTTCTTTTAACCTTTGGCATTTTAATTATGATGTGTCTTAGTGTGGGCCTCTTTCAGTTCTTCTTGTTTGGGACTTTCTGTCCTCTCTGGACATGTATGTCTATTTCTTTCACCAAGTTATAGAAGTTTGCTGTCATTATTTTTTGAAATTTCTTGCTTGTTGTCTTCCTCTTCCAGCACCACCATGATGCAAATGTTGGTACTCTTGAAGTTGACCCAGAAGCTCCTTACACTATCCTCATATTTTTGGATTCTTTTTTTCTTTTTACTATTCTAATAGCGGGTTGTTTTGTTTTGTTTTTTGCTTCGTTATGTTCCATCACTGATTTGATGATTTGATTCTCAGCTTCATCCACTCTACTGTTGGTTCCTTGTACATTGTTATTTATTTCAATTAGTGTATTATTTGTTTCCGATTGGATTTTTTATGATGTTGAAGTCCTCACTAAATTTCTTGAGCATCCATATAATTAGTGTTTTAAATTGTGCATCTGGTGGATTTCTTGTCTCTTTTTTGTTTAGCTTCTTTTCTGGAATTTTATTCTGTTCTTTTATTTGGGCCATGTTTGTGTGTCATCTCATTTTGGTAGCCTCCTTGTGTTTGGTTTTATGTATTAGGTAGAGCTGATGCATCTCCCAGGCTTAGTAGAGGGACCCAATGTAGTAGGTGTCCTATAGAGTCCAGTGGTACAACCTCCCCTCTTATCCACACTGGAAATGTAAGGTGCACCCACTGTATGGGCTCTGCACACCCTCCTGTTATAGTTGAGCCTTGATATCTGCTGGCAGGTCCAAGGTCAGTCACTGACTGTATTCTGTCTGAGGTCACACAGCATAAGCTACAATGCATCCGTAGATGGCTGCTATTTGTGCTGGGCATAGATGTGCTCAAGTGAGGCCAGGTTGTTAACCAAGGCTGACCTCTGCTAGTGCCAGGCCTGAGGAAACTTAATGAGAGCTACGTAGCTTGCTAAAACAAGATGCTGCTTGTTTGAGAGAATTTAGGAAAATCTGAAGCATAGGCCAATACAAGCCATTCATATGGAAAAGCCACTAGAAACAGTTTGAGTAAGCCAGAAACTTGGGTGGGGCCAGGTCTCAGGAAGTCATTAGGGTGGGGTGAACAGTGTCAGTCAGGCTGATGGAGTGTCAGGTATGGTGGTTGCCTGGTGGCTCTGTCGTTATGTTGGTGGGAAGGACTCAGAAAATGAGCAATGGCCTCTGCCAGCATTTCAGTCTGGGAGAAAGCTGTAACCCTAGCCTTTGCCCTGATGCCAGACAATCCAGTCCTCCCCATGTGTTTCTGATATCTTTCAATCTAATACTCCCACACTGGAGCTCAGAAGGAGTGAGTCTGAGTAAGTCCATATACAGACCCTTTAAGAGGAATTAGCTGGGATCCCAGCAGTTTCTGTCTTTTACAGCCTCAACCCCCACTGGTTTTCACAGTCAGAAATTATGGAGACTTACCTCCTGGCACTGGAACCCTGGATTGGGGAGCTTAGTGTAGGGCTGGGATCCCTTGCTCCCAAGATACCCCTCCCAATTTTTATATACTATATGCAATCGTGGAACCCTTGTCCATTCTGCATTTCTGCCTCTCCTACCAGTCTCGATGTGGTTTCTTCTTTAATTCTGTAGTTGTAAAACTTCCATTCAGCTCAATTTCTGATGGTTGTGAATGATAGTTGTTCTATAGTTTAGTGGCAATTTTGATGTGATTGTATGGGTAGGCAAGCCCTGTTTACCTATGCCTCCATGTTGACCAGAAGTCCAGTACCAACTTAACATTTTTGTGGAGATGATATGAAACAGCAGAATCAAAGCACTCAGAACCAAACCTTAAACATGAGTTAGTATTAAGTAAATATCAGGGTTAGGTCAAATTATTGGTTGTAAAACTGATCATTTTCTTCTTGAAACTGTAAACTAAATGCTTTGATGACAAAGTCCTCTCTCATTGTGGAAACTTAATATTAAGGTTTCTTACCAGTTCTTCACTAAATTGACCCTGCACATTACCTCAAATTCTCTACTTCTTCTTTCTTACAGCACTAATCTCTTTGACTTCAAAGCAATTAGTTTCCAAATCATGCTCCAATAAGGCACTAGAATTCCCATAGGTATTTCAGGAATCCCACAAAAAATGTAAAATATTGTCTATTATCTGAGTAGTACATGCCACTTTTTTGTTTTATGTAACAGAGCTCCAAGTAAAAATTTATTCTTTTAAAGTTACTGTTTAAAAAGTTTGAAAACTGCTAGCGAAAAACAGTGACTCCTAGAATATTCCTGTGAAAATGTAACTGTGCCACTCAGTTGAAATAACACTTAGTCTCTCATCTGACTTTTTAAAATTTTCTTATTCAAGTACAGTTTTCTGTTTTGTGCTCCCCACCTACCTCCCATTTCCACCCCTCACCTTAATTATTGTCCATGTGTCCTTTATACTTATTCATGTGAGTCCCTCCCCTTTTCCCCTATGATTCTCTCCCCTCTCCTCTCTGGACCTTGTCAGCCTGTTCCGTATTTAAGTGTCATTGGTCATATTTTGCTTGCTTGTTTGTTTTGTTGTTTAGATTCCTGTTAAAGGTGAGATCATATGGTATTTGTCTTTCACCGCCTGGCTTATTTCGCTCAACTTAATGTTCTCTAAGAATTTTCAATATTTTAACAAAAGTCACCAACTTTTGTTAAAATATTGAAAATTCTTAGAGCTAACTCAGAGACTTAATACCATTCACAATATATTTTTAAAGAAAACAAGCATGAAAAATGATCCTCATTAGCTAACATTCACAATTGTATAAGTTTCCACCATATGGATGAGAGAGTATACAGTTTGTTTTTATTTTTTACACTTCAGTTAACTTTCTTCTGACTCTGAAGTAGACGTTTGTCACTTTTATGGCCATGTAGCATACAAAAATCCTTCCTCTTTTTGCAGAATCTTGATTTTAGGAGTCTTCTTCTCACTTAAAAAATGAAAATTCTAGGTACTTCCTTTCCCAGGTTACTTTAAATTTTTATTGTGTTGGTGCACATATGTGCCCTGAGTGACAAACCAGTGCCAGGAAGAATTGGGGATATCCCAGACTTCATTCTGATGATGAGTAATGGTAGAGATAGCAGTGGCAGAGGTTCTAAAGGCAGTGACATTAGTGTCCAGTGCTACTGGTGTAGAAAGTAAAAGTTGCAGTAACACAAGTGCCCAAGAATCACAATATTGAATTTCCAATACTAGTCCTGCAGTTTAAATTTGAACATTATTTCTGGCTGTGTATCCTCTGAAGATGTTCTGAAATTTACTAGTTTACAGCATTTCTGGAAAGATAATTCTGTGAACTAGGTACATTTCCTTTCTGCAGCTATTAACCAGATTCAGTTGCTTATACTTCCAACAACAATAGCCTTGATAGAAAGTAATTTATAATTTTAACTATAGTTGGAGCAATTATTTATGAACACATACCACACTAGTGACTCTCAAGTGAAAACAAATATGTAATTACTTGCATACCCATTTGATATACCCTTATTTAGCCTATGAACCACCCTATATTCTAACTTCTTAATTACTACACAACCTGAGAGATTATTACAATCTATTCCCTTTCTCCAATTACTTTATTGCTAGGTGATAAGAGAGTAATATGATTGAACTAATATAATTAAAATTTGAAAGACAAATAATACAGTGGTTTGGAATTAATTTGAACCCAAAGAGGACAGTAAATTGATGACAGGATAAAAGCAAGTAGAGCAATAGTCCTGGTTGTAAGTGAGGTTACAAAAACTCTGTAAAACAGGTTAAATTCATTTCTAGGAGGCTGAGCCCAAAGAATGAAGCAACAGATTGCCATTGCATATCTCCTTATCCTCATGGATTCACTATGGTATGCATAAGATGTAGACCAAAACATAGCTTCCTCTCTACTGCACAATGAAGCCAATGACACCTAGAGCATACCAGAAATATGTCAAAGGGAATAGAGCTACTGAATGTATTTAAGTAAAAATAAAAGTGAACTTATTAGCTCAGTTTTTAAAGATTTTATTTATTTATCTTTAGAAGGAAAGGGAAGGAGAGAGGGAGAGAAACATCAATGTATGGTTGCCTCTCGTGAGTCCCCTGCTGGGAACTGGCCTGCAACCCAGGCATGTGCCCTGACTGGGAATCAAACCACGATCCTTTGGTTCGCAGGCCCACACTCAATCCACTGAGCTATGCTAGCCAGGGCTAGCTCAGTTTTTTTATTTTTTTATTTATTTTATAAAGATGTTATTTATTTATCTCTAGAGGGGAAGGGAAGGAGAGAGGGAGAGAAACATCAATGTATGGTTGCCTTTCATGAGTCCCCTGCTGGGAACTGGCCTGCAACCCAGGCATGTGCCCTGACTGGGAATTGAACTGTGATCTTCTGGTTCGCAGGCCCGCACTCAATCCACTGAGCTACACCAGCCAGGGCTAGCTCAGTTTTTTAAAAAGATTAGGTTAATAGTGAATGAGGGATAAGGGAATGGTAAAAGCCATGAGAATGGTACACAAGTGACTGAGTTTGGGAAACACCTCTCTATAGAATCTAAAATGTTGCCCCTCTAGGACAGTAACTTGTCAAAAGGGTATTGGCAAAGCTAGATCGGAAGACCATAAATGACTCCTGACCACATTCTAAAATCTATTAGTAGTCAGTCTGGACTCTGAGAGCTTTGGAAATATCAGTCAGAGTCTTTTACATGTTATATACTTATTGTTTACTGTTTCAGGCACAGGTAGTAATTTATTTAGAAATGTTGATAACAGTCACCTGTTGGAGTTTTGGTTGCCCACGCCCACAATGCCTTCTGCCCATTCAGACTCTCCCTGTTAAGCCACAGCTAATTGAGGTTTTTTGAATTAGTGTGTCACTACAGAAGTTAACTATGGAGGCAATGGCTGAAGTTCATGCTCATTGAGAGGCTGACATGTCCGTTCTATGGCAGATATAAACTGAATAAAAGATGATCCCAAGATGTGGAGAGAAAAATATAGAGCTGAAAGACTCAAATGATCAAAGGAAAAGTCGTATGGCCTCTGACAGATAAGAAAGAACATCAGTTCTTGACTTCTCCCAAGAACATCCAAAACTTGATCAGACTCCATTTTTGTCTTTGGACTAACAGGACAGGTGCATTTATAAAATGCCCATCCACTCACACCCCTCACACATGTACTTTTTGTTTTTCTCAAGATACATTGAATGGGTTTTAATTTCTTGAAACCCAGAGTCCCAACTAGAAAACAAATCAAAAGGTATTAAGTGCAATAGAGACATGGGGTAAATAAGAGGCATCAAGGAAGGAATAAAGAAAGAAAGTAGAAGGCCATTTGGTCATTGAGTTACTGTAAAGGTACTCAGAAGAGATAAAGGTGTTTTTTTTTAAATGAGCCTTCGAAGTCTCTTTTTCTTGACTTGTCTCATATTCTCCAGCAACCCAATCATTTGTATCATTGTATCAAACTTGTGTTCCCATATGAAGATTTTTCTTTCAACCCATGTAACAAAAGTCATTTGTATGAATTTCAGAAGATGAACTTTTATTTCCTTTTTTCAAAATTCTTTTTGTTCATATTCCTCCTCCTCCTTCTCCCACTGCTACCCAAGACACACCCACACACATAGTCTGGCATAAGTTAACAGTTGACATACATCCAATTGTTTGACTTAATGAAAATCAAATTACTACATATGTGTATTTGAAAACAGCAATTATTTGCTTGAACTTCCTTTAGGTACATGTTTTTATGTTTCAATTCTAATTAATAAAAAAAGATATTTTAACACAGTCTTTTAAAGTGGCATACCCACCTATGCCTGTGTAATAGTCATGATGCAATTCAAGTACTAAGCCTCTTATTCTTGGCATTGTTGGCTGCTTTTTACATCTTTCTTCTAACAAGAATAATCGATAATTTTAGAATCGATTGACCTTCCTATGAACCTCCTGGGAGGATGCCCATCAGTTCTTTCCATTCTGTCTGGATTAAAAGAATAGCAATAACAGTTTACAAAGCATATTCACATTTACTATAGGGGACTCCAGTTCAAAATAAGTATACATGGGGCTTTCCTTAGGAGAGTACAGGTAACAAAGTATGTAAGCAATTACAAGATATTGTGCTGAGAACTAGTTTGGAAACTATGGCTTAACATATCTTAACTAACTAAATCTTGTGGGTTTATCTAACTGTATTCACTCAACAAATACATCTCTAATACTTACAGTGTTGTGCATGCACATATGCCTACACATTGAATACTTTTCCTGAAATGATAACCAACTCCACAATCCAAGGTAGGTTGGAAGCCAGATAGAATGGAATACGTAAGAAGAAAGTTTCCAAAAAAGATTCAGCTGGTTATGGTGAAGGGAGTGGCATTGTCCAAGATTTAATGGATCCAAAATTAACATGTCTTTTTTGTAAAAAGGATGGCTGCCACAGGAACACAGAAGGGAAAGTTGGCTGTTTTCTTTGTATTTTCTGGATGATTTTCTTTTCAGTGTCACTCCCGGCAGAAAACATATTCAGTGTAAGAGGTCCAGATCTTGTCATCTGTTTGGTCATGGGTGATAGTGCAGGTGCCAGAGGAGTTGCATGCAACCATGTGAAAGCCAGCATCAGCTAATTTATCAAAGGCTTGTTCCAGAAAGGTAAATTTGAGGTAATAGCGAGAAGTGTACCTCTCAGGAGGACGGTCAGGGTCTCTGCTCTCATTTAGAGTATCTCCAAATACTTCTTTGGCCAATGAAGTCTTACCACACACCATGATTCGGGCCACACGACGGAATTTGGCATCTGCTTGGCTATCCCTACCCAGAGTATAGGAGCCTCGATAGCCAATAGTGATGAAACCTGCCTTCTTGAGGTCAGAACCAGTGTTTACTGTCAGAGCTGGGGAGTTATCAGGGCCACTAACTTGGATGTTATTATTTGAAGAGATATTACATGTGAGGTCAATGTTGGTGGAAAGCTCTTCTACATCACTTTGGCATAAATCATTGCCAAATGACTTGACCTTGTTGATTTTAGGAGCCAACATCTTCACTAACTCTGGTAGCTTGAAGTATTCTGCTTCTCTCTGGAGCCGGCCACACTCTGGAAAGTAGTCAGGAAGCACTAGTTTCCGGTCTCTCATGTAGTCTAGCACATAACGAAAGAGGAAACCATCTCTGTCTACAAAGAATCTCCCTTTGTTGTCCTGGGTTAGGGAGCAAGGATTATTTTCACTGAACATTTCCCAGAGCAGGGAGCCAGGAACACTAACTAAAGTAACATAGCGAGTGATGTACATCTGACCACCCACGTTGAGTTCAATAATCTCGGGAAAGTGACTGAAATCCTCCCTTAGTTTAGTACAGCTTGCTTTCTCAGGCATGGCCATATTGATCTGCAGAAGCAAAAGATATTGGTTCTAAGTAAAGGTTTACAGTATGGTGATTCTACTTATAGACAATTTTTTTGCACTCATAAATACTACATACCAAGGAAATTAAGCAAACCATAAACTTTTGCAAATCAACTATTTTTAACTTGTAAATGGCAGGATAGAAAAATCATACATAATTTGGCTTTGCAATTATATTTTAATGTCCTTCTGAATGTTGGGTGAATCAAATACTCACAATGCTCAATTCATGGCATGTTATCACAGTCCATGCAAGGCCCTCTTTTCTTGTGGTGTTTGTTTTTTTGTTTTGGTTATTCTATTTTACTTCCTGTCCCTGGTCCCACCATAGGCTGTCATTCTGATAAATTTAGTATGCATCTTTCTGTGTATATGTATTCTTTAAAAAATTTTTAAAGATTTTATTCATTTATCTTTAGAGGGGAAGGGAAGGAGAGAAGGAGAGAAATATCAGTGTATGGTTGCCTCTTGTGCGTCCCCCACTGAGAACGGACCTACAACCCAGGCATGTGCCCTGACTGGGAATCGAACCATGATCCCTTAGTTCGCAGGCCCACACTCAATCCACTGAGCTACACCAGCCAGGGTTGTATATATATTCTTGAAAAATTAATTTTATTGTTTTAAATGGATGTATATGCTATTGTTTTATATACTTCAGTCTTCATTTTTACATATTTATACATTTTTCACTCTCACCACTATATTGTTCGAATTTCTTCATGTTTCTATGTGTATACCTAATCTCCTCCTTCTAGTTGTGATATAATACCTTGTGGTATGCACTTAATATGTTTTACTATCAGTGACTGACACTCAGATTGCCTCTAACCCCCTGCTCCAATTTATGCTCCTGTTTATGTTTTCTATAAACCTCTGAGAGTACATCTTTAGTCTATATATGCAGCAATGATATTTCTGAGTCACACTGTATGCATATACCTAATTTGACTAAGTACTGACATATTGCTCTCAAAAATGTCCCTTGTCTGCATTCCTAATTAATCCTAAAATCCCCACCATAATTTGGTATTACCTAGATTTCTAAATTTTTGCTACTCTACTGGGTATAAATTGATACCTCATTGAAGTATGAGAACATTAGTTATAAAATAAAAAATAGGCAACTATTTTAAGACCATAACTTAGTACTTTCTCACTGTCTACTGTTTCCAATATAAAACATGGTGTGCTCATCACCTTTCTTTGCTCCCCATTCTTCTTTATCTGTATATAAGTCAACATTATTGTCTATATTAGACTTTGCTAAACCTCTTCCTACCTCATGCTCCATTCCAATTTCATCTGTTACCAGCTTCTCTTTCTCAAACCATCCTAAACTGTGACTGTGCAAGCCTCAGAACTGTGTTTTTTTGTTGTCTAATTTCTCCCTCATAGAAATCATCCTCTTAAGCTTTTCCAACTATTACATTTACATATGTGGTTACTGAATGCTAGCCTACTCCTAAACTTCAGTTTGCTGTTGGCAATTACTTGCTGAGTATGCCAGCAGTAGCTTGAATTCAGCACTTTCCAAAACATGTGCATATAAGAGAAAGTGTTTTGTAAAATCCGAGTTACTATAATCATTTTGCCTTTATATTTACAGCATAAAGAGGTCACATTTTATGACTTTTTCCTGTCAGTAATATCACAATTTTTCCAGTTGTTCAACTTGGAGATTTGGAAACTTCAGAGTCATCTTACTGACCTATTTATCTACTTTAAGTGTATTCCTCACTAACATAGAAGTTATTCCTTTATGATGTCTCCTGCATACGCATTATTAAAACTGCCACTTCTGTTCTTCACTCTGCCTTAATTGACCTGAACATCTAAATGGATATGTCCATCTATAACTGAGATACAACCACATATGCCCTACACCCTGCCCCAACCTCCAAAAAATATCCTATATTCTATTACCATATCAATTGTTATCATAACCTTCTTCTCTGTTTAAAAATTGTCAGTGACTCTATTTTGCCTAAAGATCAAATCTAAAACCTTTCCTGTTGAACTCAAACTTATCTAAAACTAGTTCTTTTCTCTCTTTAATGATAAGAATACACTACATAGGACATATTATGTGACAGGCATTGTTCTTAGCCAGAAAGTGGGTACAAACATTATCCTCATTTGCCAATGAAAAAAACAATAGCTTGCCCAATGTGAAACCAATAAATGTCTGAAGTGTTATTCAAACTCCAGCAGTGGGACTCTGATGTCCATGTTTTTAATTGATTTTATCTTCCAAGACTTCTTTATGTATACAAAAATGGTGTAGGTATTATTGCTTGCCCATGATATGTTGCCTTTGCCCACACCTTTCTCCTTCTGGAAAGTGTTATTCCATTTCCTTGACATCAAGGACCAAATTCAAGTCTAAATAAAATTAACCTCCCCCTCCTATAGAAATAGATCTGCATAAAAATCTTTTTCTTGAAAATTTCATTTTAATTTTTACTCTTTGGTTTTCTATTCTTTTTCATATCGTAACAGTAGTATGGTAAAATAATAACAGTAACTAACATTTGTGAAGCATATATGTGACAATTTTTTTGGATCTCTTTTAATGTGATGACTCAGTTAATATTTCTAACAATCCAGTTAAGTAAATACTATTGCAATCCTCATTTCTCAAAGGAATAAGCAGATGCACAGTTCATTATAATCCCTCATACAAATTAGTGTTTTTAGTTTCCACTTACTAATCTACCCTTCACACTATAACTAGAATTACCTTTCTCAAATGTAAAACTGATTATAGCCTTGCATAAACGCTGTCAAAGGTTTCTCAAAGTCTAGAAACTGAAGTTCAAACATATTAAATAAAATATATGAAAAGTTCCATACTGGTCTTTGCCTTGTTGTTGGGTTTTCTTCCAACTATCTTTTCTGTTGGTACCCCCAAAGTGACTATACACTTTAGCTACTGAATCTAAACCTAGTGCACCAGACTCATCCACTTTTTCATATCTACATTGCTTTAACTTAGGATTCTTTCTTCCCAAAATGTGCTCTTTTACTCTTTGTATCCAAACCTCCCCGTGGTTTCTTGGTAAATACTAAACATAGTGGTTTAGGAAGGTCTGAGTTTGAATCCCACCTCTGCCATTTATTAGCTGGGTAACTTTGGACAAATTACTTATTCTCTATGAGCCTCAGTTTTCTTATCCAGAAAATGGATATAACAAAAAGATTCATAGGATGTGAAGGAAATTATATATAATGTATATAATGCACTTCACACGATGCCTATTATATAGTAAGAGCTTAATGGATATTTGGTTATATCAACTTCCTTAGCTTATCTTGGGACAGTCATTGAAAGATTGTAATCCACTTGACTGCAGTGCTAGAAGTCTTATAGTGATCCATTAAGATTCTGATAAAATAAAACATCCTTTTGAACTGCCACCTTGATCCTTCATATTCTTTATTTTTGCTTCAGATTAGAAATATATCTTAGAGCATTTATAATATAACACACCATAGTTATTTATATGTTTGTCCCAAAGAACCTCTGAGATATATAGTAATCTTGACCTAAAAATCTCTGGAACCTAGCAAGTAGTAAACTTATAGTCAGCAGTTAGTGAATGATGAGTAAATCACCAACAAACAAATGTGATATAAATTTCATTACTTTCATAATTCCACATTATATAAGTAGAAATATATTTATAGAAATTCATTTTGAATACAAGTATGAGTATATAAACAAGAAATATGGATATGTTACATTTTGAAGATTTCTGAATGCAAAAAAAATTGTTATATATTCTCTCTAACAACAATAAGGTCAAAGATAGTTGTCCTCCATTGTATGAAAATATCATTTTATAACACAATTAAGCAGGTGAAAAATAGAAGTGTAATGTTTATACCTTGCGGTTTCAGGTTTTTCTTTCTTGATGTTTTAGAGTTACTTCATTTGTTCAAGTCAACTGATGGTTTAAAATCCTATGACCCGGCGTCACATTCAGCTTGAGAGGTGAAAGTGGGTAGTCTATTTTGGCTCTCACATTAGAATAGGAGTTTTAGTTAAATCCTAAAGACAGAACCTTTATTTCTGTAGGAAGAAGTCAAAAGGGGAAAATTTAGGACTAGAACTGCAGTAGATCCTCAACTGCCACATGTCCCCATGGTACAACCACAACCATATTTGAAAACATAAATAGAAATTTTACTCTGAAAATAATTAATAAAACTACTCCTGATAACTAGGAATTTCAAGTTATTTTTAAAAAATAAAAATAGGAGTAGTTTTCCCAATAATGAAAAATAAAGTCAGGAAGGACATTTCCCAAACAGGAACATTTATTTGTAATGTAAAATTATCTTTTGCATATAAAATTCTTTAGATATCCTCCCTTCCTCCCTTCCCCCCTTCCCCATGCCAGAGTTTCCTGTTCGGATAGCTGGCTCAAGAGGAAGCAAAAAAGAAGTCTTTAATCTAACCATTTCTCAATTTTTTAATTGCTTGTTTGGGACATAACATTTTAACATCTCTTTTTTTTTCCTTCTGCATATAAACCTCAAGCTGATAAGGGCTTGTGGTTACCTGCACTAGGAAATCATAGAAATAAAAGTCTCTGCAAGAAGGAAGTTAAAAGAGACAATGTGAAATGTAAATAGTTTAAATCAGAGGATACAGTGTTCAACCCAGCTGTATGTTGGTTGCAAGCCCGAAAGAGCTGAACTTGACATTTCAATGTTTCAAAGGCACTAGAGAAAGTAGCTCGTGCATCACTTGCTTTCTTTAGTCAGAGAATCCTGCAACCAAGATATAGTGTTTTTAGAAGAAGAACAAAGTCAAACATCAAAAACCCCTGATGTATACCTGAAAATGATATGGAAGCATTTTCTAAGGAAATCAGTCAGTTTATAAATGATAAATCTCCTATTTTATTAAACCTGGTGTCTTCGTGTCCTAATATTTCCTCTCTTCTCTCTTCCTCTCCTTCACAATCCTTCTTCTTTTTGGCCAGTCTGTCTTAAAAATACACTCACTTATAAAAATGAACACATCGATATGATTTTGAAATGTGGTTCCCACTTTTTATGTTGTTCCATTTCAAAGAGATTCAAGAAAGTAAAGTAGGTAACAGCTGGACTGGAAGTGTAAGCAAAAGGAAAAAGCAAGTTTAAATAAGAATTAAGAAATAGTTTTATTGTCATACTTAAAGGAGGAACCCCTCAGCAGCATTCCAAGCCCTTACTAGTAACTTGGATCTATTGCTTTTCCTCTGCTCAAAAAAAAAACAAAACACCAAAAAACAACAACAACAACAAAAACAATGCTAGTACAGAGATGCTTTAAAAATTCAAATAAAAAAATAAGCAAATGAAAGATGCTCTGAATTTTCAGAATTCCCTTTTAGGGAAGAAACTTGCCTGTTTTTGGATCTCTAGGCAGGTTTCACATGCAGTCCTCTCTCAGTACACAGAAAGAACACACAGAGACATGAGTATCCCCAGCTCAAATGCAGAAACTCCTGAATTCCAGAAGCAGTGAACTGGAAATGAAAGATAAGGGGACCAATGGAGTACTTACCTTGAATCTCCAGCCACTAGAATATTACCAAACACAGTCTCAACCTCTTTCTGCCTCGCTGCAGGCTTGGCTCAGCTTATGTAGTGCCTTCCTGCTCTCTTCCCTCTCCTTTGCTGTGCGCTTTGGTGCTCAGTCTAGGTTTCTTCTTTTAATACTAGGAAGCCTTTAGGCCCTCCCCTCCTGCTATGACATACTTGGCTCCCTCCCCAGACAGCCTCCCAGATGAAAAACGCAAGCTTTCTACTCTGCAGTTTCAGGAAGAAGCAACATCCAGAAAGGGAAAAAAATGGTGGTGGTGATATTAATAAAAGAATAAGATTTCGGGATAAGAGGAAATTTTTCTGATATTTTGGTGATTCAAAATGATCACATAAACATTTAGCAGTTGTGAACCGAGTGTGTGCTTTTTTTAAATTAAAGAATTGGTTGAATTCTCAACATGGATGCATCAGATCTGTTTACTTTAATAATGTTATTGCAATAAACATTCAAATGATCTCCATAGTTTAAATAAATCATTTACTAATCACTTCTTTTGTATCAGATACTGTATTAAATGTTGAGGATAAAGAAATAAATTAGTCACATAGGCCTTATATTTTAGTCCAGGAGAAAGATGTGTGAACAAATTCAATACAAGTTAGTGTTATGGAAGAAATATGTACATGGCGCTGTAATACAAAGAAAATACCGCTAGGTTATCTAGGTGGTTCCAAAGACTTCATGGAAGAGACATCCACACTAAGTTTTATCAGATGGATAAGAATTAGTAGGAAACCCATTCCAGGCAGAAAGAATAGTGTTAGCAAAATAGGTTGAAAGAGTATGTCATGTATTAACAGCCATGTTTTTTAAATGTTGGAATAAGGAGAGTCAGGCTTTTATAATTCCAAACTCTAAACTAATTTTCTTCAGATTATCTATGCAATTCAAGTAGAGAATAAACAAATTATTTAATATGGGTAACTAACCTAATGATTGTATTTCATAAGCAATTTCTCTCTTTTACCTCAAGTCAATTCACTGAATTAAAATGTGGATTTTTCAAAAAGGAATTGTAAATGTTGTAATGTCCATGTTTCTCTGAACCTTGTACATATACAGACTTAATGCAATCCTCATCAAAACCCCAACGACAGTTTTTTTAAGAAATAGAACAAAAAAATCATCAGATTTGTATGGAACCACAAAAGACCTCAAAAGCCAAAGCAATTCTAAGAAAAACTAACAAAGCCAGCAGAACCATACTCCTTGACTTCAAATTATGCTACAAAACAGCATTGTATTTGCATAAAACCAAACATACAGACCAATGAAACAGAATTGCGAATCCAGAAATAAACTCACATGCAATTGAGCAAATAATTTTCAACAAAGGAGCCAAAAACATACAATGGAGAAAAGAAAGCCTCTTCAATAAGTGGTGCTGGGAAAATTAGAAAGCCACATGGAAAAGAATGAAACTAGACTGCTCTTTGACATCATATACAAAAAAATTGGATAAAATGGATCAAACACCTGAAACAATAAATTACATAGAAGAAAACACTAAGTATTATACTGTGCACCTTGGTATTAGACAATACTTTATGAATTTGATGTCAAATGCAAAGGTAGCAAAAGAAAAATTCAAAGGGATTATATCAAACTAAACAGATTCTGCACAGCAAAAGAATCTGCCAATAAAACAAAAAGACAACCAACTGAATAAGAGGAGATATTTGCAAAGAATAGCTCTGACAAGGGATTAATATCCAAAATGTATTAAAAATACTCATATAGTGCTTGCTTCAGCAGCACATATACTAAAACTGGAATCATACAGAGAAGATTAGCATGGCCCCTGCACAAGGATGACACACAAATCCGTGAAGTGTTCCATATTTTTTCTAGGTACAACTCATAAGCCTCCCCTTCCCAACAAGAGACTTAACTTATGTCCATCCTTTCTTAAAAGTGGCAAGCTGGGTCGAAGAGCACAGTTAACTCAATACATAGCCTAAAGACTGTCTATTTCTTCTCTACTGACTGTGTCTGTAAATAACATAAAATAATCTTCTGCTATCATAAAACATTTTTGCCTCCCCCTCCAACTTTTCACACACGCATAATAAAGAAAGGAGTAGATGAAGTGGAGAACACCAAGATACCTGCAGGAGACTGCACCACTGAATTTCAAAGGTATCCTACCACAGAAGTTCACACCATAAACCCAGGGAACCAGAACAGATCAATTTAAGAAGCTGAGGCCAACAAGAAGAGTATCACAAACAATGGGAAGACAAAGAAACAATCCCCAAATGAAAGAAAAAGAGGAAGTCTCAGAAAGAATGTTAGATGAAATAGAGGTAAGTCAACTATCAGATATGGAATTCAAAGCACGGCTTACCAGGAAATTCAAAGAGCTTACAACGAGCTACCAGAAACTACAGGGGAGCTACAATGAACTCTCTGCAAACTATACCAACATGAAAAAGGAAATAGAAACCATCAGTGAAAGCCAAGAGGAAATGAAGAACACAATTTCTGAACTGAAGAACACAGTAGAAGGTATGAAGAATAGAATCGATATGGCGGAAGATCCCATAAGTGAGATTGAAGACAGGATAGAAAGAATCTCCCAGACGGATGAAGTAATGGAAAAGAGACTCAGAAAAAATGAGGAGAATTTAAGAGAAATGCAAGACAATATGAAACGTAATAATATCCAAATAATAGGAATACCAGAAGGAGAAGAAGAAGAACAAGGGATAGAAAACCTACTTGAAAGAGTAATAACAGAAGATTTTCCTAAGTTGAGGAGAGATAAAGTCACATGAATCCAGGAATCGCAGAGAGTTCCAGGCAGGTGTAACCCAAAGAGGCCTATTGCAAGACACATCATCATTAAAATGGCAAAATTTCAAGACAAAGAGAGAATCCTAAAGGCAGAAAGGGAGGAAAAGGAAGTAACATACAAGGAGGTCCCAATAAGGTTGGCTACTGACTTCTCAATAGAAAAATTCCAAGCAAGAAGAGAATGGCAAGAAATATTCCAAGTAATGAGAAACAGAGGCCTACAACCAAGGCTACTGTACCCAGCAAGGCTCTCAATCAAGATAGAAGGCCAAATAAAGAGCTTCCAAGACAAAAGAAGTCTAAAACAATATGCCTCCATCAAATCGGCTCTACAAGAATTACTAAAAGAGCTGCTTTAAGGAAAGGAAGGAAAAGAGAGAGACCGAGAGGAACTGTGGTACAAAAATGGCAATGAATAAGTCCCTATCAATAATAACCTTAAATATAAATGGATTAAGTGCACCAATTAAAAGACATAGAATAGCTGAATGGATAAGAAAGCATGACCCATTCATATGCTGCCTACAAGAGGCCCACCTCAGGTCAAAAGACCATCACAGACTAAAAGTGAAAGGATGGAAACAAATTTTCCAAGCAAATGGACAAGAAAAAAAAGCCGGGGTAGCAATTCTCATATCAGACAAAATAGACTTCAAAAACAAGGCCATAAGGAGAGACCCAGAAGGTCACTTCATATTACTTAAGGGAAGAATCCACCAAGAAGACATTAAGATCATAAATATATATGCACCCAACATAGGAGCACCCAAATATATAAAGAAAATCCTAGAGAACCTCAAGAAAGATATTGACAGCAACACAATTATAGTAGGGGATTTTAATGCCACACTATAAAAAATGGACAGATCTTCCAAACAAAATATCAACACAGATATTGCAGCATTAAATGACACACTAGATGAAATGGACATAATTGATATATAGAGAGCGCTTCATCCCAAAGAAGCTAAATACACATTCTTGTCAAATGCACATGGAACATTTTCAAAGATAGACCACATGATGGGACACAAAACGAGCCTCAACAAATTCAAGAGAATTGAAATCATATCAAGCATTTTCTCTGACCACAAGGGACTGAAATTGGAAACTAAGCCCACAGGAAAAAACCCCAAAACACCCAAAATCATGGAGACTAAATGGTATGCTATTAAACAACGAATGGGGCAAGAATTAAATTAGGGAAGAAATCAAAAAGTTTCTGGAAACAAATGAAAATGAACTCACAACAACCCAAAACTTATGGGACATAGTGAAGGCAGTTCTGAGAGGGAAGTTCATAGCAATACAGGCTTACCTAAAGAAAATAGAAACATTTCAAACAAACAACCTAACCCGATGCCTGCAAGAACTTGAGGAACAACAACAAAGACAGCCCAGAGCAAGTAGAGGAAGGAAATAACCAAGATCAGAGCAAAATTAAATGACATAGAGACTAAAAGCACAATTCTAGAGATCAATGAATCCAGGAGTTGGGTTTTTGAAAAGATAAACAAAATAGATAAACCTTTACATAGACTCATCAAGAAAAAAAGAGAGAGAACCCTAATAAACACAATCAGAAATGAAAGAGGAGAGATCACCACTGATACCACAGAAATAGAAGGGATTGTAAAGAATTACTATGAAGAACTGTATGCCAAGAAATTTGAAAACCTAGGTGAAATGGACAAATTTCTAGAAAAATGTAATCTTCCAAAACTCAATAAAAAAAAGCAGAAAACCTGAACAGGCCAATAACAGCAGATGAAATTGAAGCAGTAATCAAAAAACTCCCATCGCACAAAAGCCCCGGACCAGATGGTTTCACAGGAGAATTCTACAAAGCATTTAAGGAAGAGCTAACCCCTATTCTTCACAGACTATTCCAAAAAATCCAAAAGGAGGGAAAACTCCCAAACTCTTTTTATGAAGCGAGCATCATCCTAATTCCAAAGCCAGATAGAGACACAACAAAGAAAGAAAACTTCAGGCCAATATTGCTGATGAACATAGATGCTAAAATCCTCTATAAAATATTGGCAAATCGCATCCAACAATACATCAAAAAGATCATACACCATGACCAAGTGGGATTCATCCAAGGATGCAAGGATGGTTCAATATTCGTAAATCAATAAATGTAATACAGCATATAAAAGCAAAGGCAAAGACCACATGATCATATCAATAGATGCGGAAAAAGCTTCTGATAAAGTATAACACCCATTTATGATTTTTCTGAGAAAAATGGAAATAGAGGGAGCATTCCTCAATATAATAAAGGCCATATATGAAACACCTACAGCCAACATCATACTCAATGGGCAAAAACTAAAAGCTTTTCCACTAAGATCAGTAACTAGACAAGGTTGTCCACTTTCACCACTTCTATTCAATATAGTATTGGAAGTTCTAGCCACAGCTATCAGACAAGAAAAGGAAATAAAAGGCATCCAAATCAGAAAGGAGGAAACAAAACTGTCATTCTTTGCAGATGACATGATAGTGTACAAGGAAAATCCTACAGACTCTACAAAAAAACTGCTCAAACTAATAAATGAATTTGGCAAAGTCAATATCCAGAAATCAAAGGCATTTTTGTATACCAACAGTGAAACAGCAGAAGCAGAAATCAAGAAAAAAAATCCCATTCGATATAGCAAAAACAAAAATAAAATATCTGGGAATAAATCTAACCAAGGAGGTTAAAGACCTGTATGCAGAAAATTACACAACACTGAAGACAGAAATCAAGGAAGACACAAACAAATGGAAACATATACCGTGTTCATGGATCGGAAGAATTAACATCATCAAAATGTCCATACTAACCAAAGCAATTTACAGATTCAATGCAATACCTATTAAAGTACCAGTGGCATATTTCACAGACATAGAACAAACACTTCAAAAATTTATATGGAACCATAAAAGAACCCAAATAGCAGCTGCAATTTTGAGAAAGAACAAAGTAGGAGGGATTACAATACCTGATATCAAACTGTTATTACAGGGCCACTGTAATCAAAACAGCCTGGTGCTGGCACATAAAGAGGGACAAAGACCAATGGAATAGAACAGAGAGCCCAGAAATAAACTCAAATCTCTACAGTCAATTAATATTCGACAAAGCGGGCAGTAACATAAAATGGAGTAAAGATAGCCTCTTCAACAAGTGGTGTTGGGAGAACTGGACAGCTACATGCAAAAAAATGAAACTCGAGCACCAACTTACACCATATGCTAAAATAAATTCAAGGTGGATAAACGACTTAAATTTAAGCTGGGAAACCATTAAAGCCCTAGAGGAGAGCATTGGCAGGAACATCTCAGATATTCCACGCAGCAATATTTTTACTGATATGTCCCTTAGAGCAAGGGACATAAAGGAAAGAATAAACAAATGGGATCTCATCAAAATAAAAAGTTTCTGCATGGCTAAGGAAAACAGTATCAAGATTAAAAGAGAAGCAACTGTTTGGGAAAACATATTTGCCAATGATACCTCAGACAAAGGTTTAATTTCCAAAATATACAAACAACTCACATGACTCCACTCAAAGAAGATGAGCAACCCAATTAAAAATGGGCAAAGGACTTGAACAGACACTTCACCAAGGAGGACATACAGAGAATCCAGCGACACATGAAAAGATGCTCGATATCGCTAGCTATCAGAGAGATGCGAATTAAAACCACAATGAGATACCACTTAACACCAGTCAGAATGGCTACCATAAACAAAGAAACAAACAATAAGTGTTGGAGAGGTTGTGGGGAAAAGGGGACCCTATTTCACTGTCGGTGGGATTGCAGACTGGTACAACCACTATGGAAAACAGTATGGAATTTTCTAAGAAAACTAAAAATGGATGTGCCTTTTGACCCAGCAATTCCACTGGTAGGAGTATATCCTAAGAACCCGGAAACACCAATCCAAAAGAACCTATGCACCTCAATGTTCATAGCGGCACAATTTACAATAGCGAAGATTTGGAAGCAACCTAGATGCCCATCGGTAAATGACTGGATCAAAAAGCTATGGTACATTTACACAATGGAATTCTATGCTGCAGAAAGGAAGATGGAGCTCCTACCCTTTGCAACATAATGGATGGAACTGGAAAGCATTATGCTGAGTGAAATAAGCCAGGCAGTGAAAGACAAATACCATATGATATCGCTGTTAACAGGAATCTAAACAACAAAACAACAAGCAAGCAAAATGTAACCAAAGACACTGAAATACAGAACGTGCTGACAGGGTCCAGAGGGGAGAGGGAAGAGATCACAGTGGAAAAGGGGAAGGACTCATATGAACAAGTATAAAGGACACATGGACAATAACTAAGGGTGCGGGTCAGAAATGGGAGGGAGGTGGGGAGCACTGGAGGGGGGCACTGCTGGAAATACAAGATAGAAAACTGAACTTGAACAAGAATTAAATAAATAAAATAAATAAAATACTCATATAACTCAATGCCATAAAAAACATACTCCCATTTTAAAAACATGGGCAGAGGACCTGAGCAGACACTTCTTTCAAAAGTCATTAAAGTGGCCAACAGGTATATGAAAACATGCTAACCTTCACATGCTTTTAGGGGAACGCAAATAAAAACTGCAATGAAATATGATCTCATACACGTTAGAATGGCTGTTATCAACAAGACAAGTGATAACAAATGTTGGAGAGGTTGTGGAAAAATAGGAACCCTCATTCACTTCTGGTGGGGATGTAAACTGGTACAGCCACTATGGAAAAACACTACAGAGGTTCCTCAAAAAATTAGGAAAAGAATTACAATCTGATTCAGCAACCTCTCTCCTCTCTCTCAAATTTGAAAACATCATTTGTAAAGATATATGTACTCATGTTCACTGCAGCATTATTCACAATAGCTGAGACATGGAAACAACTGAAGTGTCCTTCAACAGATGATTGGATAAAGAACATGTGGTACAGCCCTGGCTGGTGTAGCTCAGTGGCTTAAGCACAGGCCTGCAAACCAAAGGATCACTAATTCAACTCCCAGTCAGGGCACATGCCTGGGTTGCAGGCCAGGTCCCTAGTAGAGGGTGCTTGAGAGGCAATCACACATTAATATTTCTATTCCTCTCTCTAAAAATAAGTAAATATAATCCAGAAAAAAGTCAAACTTAAAAAAAAGATGTGCTACATATATACAATGGAATTTAGCTCAGCCATAAGAAAAGATGAAATATTACTATTGTGACAGCATGGATGGACCTTGAGAGTATCATGCTAACCTAAATAAGTCAGATAAAAAATTCAAGTACCATATTTTACTCATATATGGCATACAAAACTAAAAGCAACAAATGAACAAATGAAACAAACAAAACTAAACTCATAGACACAGATAACAGTATAGTGGTTACCAAACATAAAGGGCATTGGGGGGGTGTAGTAAAAAGTAAAGGGAGTTAATTATATGATGATAGGAAATTATTTGACTTTGGGTGGTAAACACAATGAAAAATATGATGATATATTATAGAACCATAGGCTTGAAACCTATATAATTTTATTAACCAATGTTGCCTCAATAAATTTTGTCAAATATTATAGTTATTTTTAGATGTGTTTGAACTTAAGCAACCATCAATTTAAAATAAGCTACTATAGACATAGCTTGGTGTATGTGCAACACGTGGTAAAAAACAACCTAAAAAGCTATATCAGATATGGAAAAAAAATAAAGGAATCCAGACATAACAATACAGAAAGTCGTCAACCTATAAGAAAAGAGTGAAGGAGAATAAAAAAGGAACAGACAACTACAAAAACAATAAAAAACAATAACATGGCAATAACTACATATCTACCAAACTTACTTTAAATTTAAATGCACTGAAGGTACCTATTAAAATACATAGGGTGGATAAATGGATTAAAGAAACAAGAACTATACATATGCTGCCTACAGAAGACCAATTTCAGATTGAAAGACACAAACACACTGAGAGTACATGAATGGAAAACAATGTCATGCAAATGGAAATTTTAAAAAGCTGATGTAGTGATACTTATATCAGAAACATAGACTTTAAAACAAAGTCTGTAACAAGAGACAAAAAATGGCATTTTATAATGATAAAGGGAAGAATCCAACAAGAGAACATAACTCTTGTAAACACATACACACAAAACATAGTAGCAGCTAAATATATATAGAAAATATTGACACATATAAAGGGAGAGATTGACTGTATTACAATAATAACAGGGAACTTAAACATTGACATCAATGAATAGATTATGCAGAGAGAAAAATCAACTAGTAAACAGTGGTCATAAGTGCTACATTAGAGCCAATAGACTCAGTAGATATTTTTGTAACATTTTACCACAAAGAAGCAGAATTTATATTTTTTCAAGTATGCATGGAACATTTTCCAGGATAGTCCACATCTTAACCTGCAAAACAAGTCTAAAAAAAATTAAGAACTTTGATTTCATAGCAAGCATCTTCTCTGATCTCCATGGTATAGAACCAGAACCAATTACAAGATGAAAACTGAAAAAAAAAACCCACAAAAAATGAAAGCTAAATAACATGCCACTAAGCAATAAATGAGTTTACAATAAGATCAAGGAATGATTCAAAAGATACCTTGAGACAAATGAAAATTAGAACACAGTGACCCAAAATCTATGGAACATATACAAAGCAGTTCTAAGAGGGATATTATGAGAAATACATGTCTATCTAAAGGAAAAACAAAATATCTCAAATAAATCTAATCTTGCACAGAAAGGGACTAGAAAAAGAAGAACAATCGCTGTCTAAGAGGACTAGAAGAAAGGAAATAATAAAGATCAGAGAGAAAAATAAGTGAAAATGGAGAGTAAAAAACAATAGAAAATACCAATGAAATGAATAGCTAATTCTTTGAGAAGATAAGCATTCTTTTTAATAAGCATTAAAAACTGATAATCATTTAATCAGACTCATAAAGAAAGAAAAAGAGAGGTCAGACTTCTGGCCAAGATGGAGGTATAAGTAGATACACTTTGCCCCCTCACACAATGGAAGGACAACAACAAATTTAAATACAAAAAATAACTAGACCTGCCAGAAAATAGAACTGTATGGAAGTCTGACAACTAAGGAGTTAAAGAAGAAACATTCATCAAGACCAGAAGGAGGGGCAGAGACAGACAGCTGGGGTGGAGAGGACTTGTAGCAAGGTGGTGGCTGGAGGACTAGGTGGTCTCACATTTCTGTGTGGATAAACCAGAAGGAACAACTGGGGAGTGAGACAGACCATGCAACACAGAGTTCCAATGCAGGGAAATAAAGCCTCAAAACCTTTGACTGAAAAACCTGTGAGGATTGTGGTGGCAGGAGAAACTCTCAGCCTCACAGGAGAGTTCCTTGGAGAGACCCACAGGGTCCTGGAATGCACACAATACAACCCACCTGAGAATCAACACCAGAGGGACCAGATCGCTTCTGGGGAGCAGAGGAAGTGACTGAAAGCCAGGTGAGAGCTGACCAAGTGGCATTGTTCCCTCTCAGAACCCTCCCCCACATACTCACCACATACAGTGATGTGGGTAGTCCCACCCTGGCAAATATCTAAAGCTCTGCCCCTTACTATGGAACAAGCTTGCAGAGAAAAAGAAATATGGACCAAATGAAAGAACAGATCAAAGCTCCAGAAAAAAATATAACTAAGCAATGAATAGATAGCTAACCTATCAGATGCAAAGTTGAAAACACTGGTAATCAGGATGCTCACAGAAATAGTTGAGTATGGTCACAAAATAGAGGAAAAGTGAAGGCTATGCAAAGTGAAATAAAGGCAAATGTACAGGAGACCAACAGTGAGGGGAAGAAAACTGGAACTCACATCAACAGTTTGTACCAGAAGGAAGAAATAAACATTTGACCAGAAGAGAATGAAGAAACAAGAATTCAAAAAAAAAAAATGAGAAGCTTAGGAAACTCCTGGACAATTTTAAGCATTTCAACATCTGAATCATAGGGGTACCAGAAGGAGAAGAGGAAGAGCAAGAAATTGAAAACTTATTTGAACAAATAATGAAGGAGAACTTCCCCAATCTGGCAAAGGAAATAGACTTCCAGGAAGTCCAGGAACCTCAGAGAGTTCCAAAGAAGTTAGACTCAAGGAAGCACACACCAAGGCACATCATAATTACATTACCCAAGATGAAAGATAAGGAGAGAATCTTAAAAGCAGCAAGAGAAAAGGAGACAGTTACCTACAAGAGTTCCCACAAGACTATCAGCTGATTTCTCAAAAGGAACCCTGCAGGCAAGAAGGGGCTGAAAAGAAGTATTTGAAATCATGGAAGGCAAGGACCTACGTCCAAGATTACTGTATCCCGCAAAGCGATCTTCTAGAATGGAAGGGCTGATAAAGTCCTTCCCAGATAATGTCAAGATAAAGGTGTTCATCATCATCAAGCCCTTATTTTATCAAATGTTAAAGGGACTTATTGAGAAAAAAGAAGATAAAAAATTCGAACAGTAAAATTACAATAAATTCACAACTATCCACAACTGAATCTAAAAAAAAACCAAAACTGAACTAAGCAAACAACTAATATAAGAACAGATTCACAGAAAGGGAGATCACATGGAGGGTTATCAGCGGGGAGGGGGAAGAAAGGGGGAAAAGGTGCAGGGATTAAGAAGCATAAATGGTAGACACAAAATACGTGGAGGTTAAGAATAGTATAGGAAATGGAGAAGCCAAAGAACTTATATGTATGACCCATGGACATGAACTAAGGTGGGGGAATGCTAGTGGGAGTAAGGGGTACAGTATAGAGTGGAGGAAAAAAGTAGGACAACTGTAGTAGCATAATCAATAAAGTATATAAAAGTATGAAAAAAGGGAGGACAAAATAAATAAAATCCAAAATGAAAAGAAATGACAACTGACCTCAAAGAAATACAAAGGACTGAAAGAAAATACTATAAAGATTATATTCCAACTAACTGAACACCCTGGAAGAAATTCTTAGAAACATGGGACTTGTCCAAGACTGAATCAGGAAAAAACAAAATAGAGAGATAACTACTAACAAAATTGAATCAGTAATAAAAGAACTCCCCCCAAAAACAAAAATCCTGGAGTAGATGTTTTCAAAGGTAATTTTTGCAAAATGTTCAAAGAAAAATTAATACCTATCTTTCTCGAAAAATGGCGGCGGAGTAGGACAGAGCGACTGCAGTTCTCCTACACCTGGGGGAAAATCCTGGCATATTTACAGAAGAACAGCGCAATCAATTCCCCAACCAACAATTCCCCAGCATTTATGAAAATAAGAGACCAGAGATAGTGACGAACCAGACAGCTAGAGGTCCTTGGGGTCTCAGGGAGGGAAGCAAGGACAGAGGCGGCCAGACCGGCGGCAGCCATTAGCCGGCGCGTAAAGACCTCAGAGCCGCCGCTGCCGCAGCGGTTGGAGCCCTGAGGCTTCCTTCTGTCTGTGCCCAGCGACAGAGGCGTCTGCCATGGAGAACTCATCAGGAGCCCAGCAACCCTGAGAAAAGTCAAGGGCAGTGGCAGCGGTGGCAGCGGCGGCAGGACGGCAGCCATTGGCTGGTGCATAAAGACCTTGGAGCCTTGGCTGCCTCAGCGATCCGGGCCCAGAGGCTTCCGCCTGCACCCAGCGACAGGGGCATCTGACACAGAGGACTCATTGAGACCCCGGCACCTGTGAGTAAAGACAAAAGCAGCAGCGGCAGGGCCGGCTGCCCTCGGGAGCCAGGCACCCCAGAGTAAAGTCAAAAGCAGCAGCGGTGGGACCAGCAGCCATTGGCCAGAGCGTAAAGACCTCGGAGCTGCTGCTGCTGCAGCTTCTAGGGCCCAGAGGCTTCTGTCTATGGCCAGCATCCGGGTGTCTGCACAGATGACTCAGCGGGAGCCCAGCAACTCTGATCACACACACACAAAGAAAGGAGTAGGTGGAAGCAGAGAACATCAAGATACCTGCAGGAGACTGCACCACTGAATTTCACAGGAATTCCACCACAAAAGTTCACACCATAAACCTAGGGGGTCAGAAGAGATCAATTTAAGAAGCTGAAGCTAACAAGAAGAGTCTCATAAGCAATGGGAAGACAAAGAAACAATGCCCAAATGAAAGAAAAGGTGGAAGTCTCAGAAATAATGTTAGATGAAAGAGAGGCAAGTCAGCTATCAGATATTGAATTCAAAGCACTAGTTATCAGGAAATTCAAAGAGCTCACAATGAGCTACCAGAAACTAGAGGGGAGCTACCATGAGCTCTCCGCAAACTATATCAACATGAAAAAGGAAATAGAAACTATCACCAAAGGACAAGAGGAAATGAAGAATACAATTTCGGAACTGAAGAACACAGTAGAAGGAATGAAAAGCAGGATCGATGAGGCAGAAGATCGGATCAGTGAGTTGGAGGACACAGTAGAAAGAATCTCCCAGAAAGAGCAAGAAAGGGAAAAGAGGCTCAAAAAGAATGAAGATGGACTAAGAGAAATGCAAGATAATATGAAACGTAATAATATCCGAATAATAGGAATACCAGAAGGAGAAGAAGAAGAACAAGGGATAGAAAACCTATTTGAAAGAGTAATGATGGAAAATTTTCCTAATTTGATGAGAGAAAAAGTTACACGAATCCAGGAATCACAGAGAGTCCCATTCAAGAGGAACCCAAAGAGGCCCACTTCAAGACACATCATCATTAAAATGGCAAAATTTCAAGACAAAGAGAGAATCCTAAAGGCAGCAAGGGAGAAAAAGGAAGTAACATACAAGGGAGCCCCAATAAGGTTAGCTACTGACTTCTCAATGGAAACACTCCAAGCAAGAAGAGAATGGCAAGAAATATTTCAAGTAATGAGAACCAGAGGCCTACAACCAAGGCTACTTTACCCAGCAAGGCTCTCAATCAAGATAGAAGGCCAAATAAAGAGCTTCCAAGACAAAAGAAGTCTAAAAGAATATGCCTCCACCAAACCAGCTCTACAAGAAATACTAAAAGGGCTGCTTTAAGGAAAGGAAGGAAAAGAGAGAGACAGAGAGGAACTGTGGTACAAAAATGGCAATGAATAAGTCCCTATCAATAATAACCTTGAATGTAAATGGATTAAATGCTCCAATCAAAAGACATAGAATAGCTGAATGGATAAGAAAGCATGACCCACACATATGCTGCCTACAGGAGACCCACCTCAGGACAAAAGACCATCACAGACTAAAAGTGAAAGGCTGGAAACAAATTTTCCAAGCAAATGGACAAGAAAAAAAAGCCGGGGTAGCAATTCTAATATCAGACAAAATAGACTTCAAAAAAAGGGCCATAAAGAGAGACCCAGAAGGTCACTTCATATTGCTCAAGGGAAGAATCCAGCACGAAGACATTAACATCATAAATATATATGCACCCAACATAGGAGCACCCAAATATATAAGAAAAATCCTAGAAGACTTCAAGAAAGATATTGACAGCAACACAATTATAGTAGGGGATTTTAACACCCCACTGTCAAAAATGGACAGATCTTCCAAACAAAATATCAACAAAGATATAGCAGCATTAAATGAAACTCTAGAAGAAATGGACTTGACTGATATATATAGAGCGCTTCATCCCAAAGAAGCTAAATACACATTCTTTTCAAATGCACATGGAACATTTTCAAAGATAGACCACATGATAGGACACAAAATGAGCCTCAACAAATTCAAGAAAATTGAAATCATACCAAGCATTTTCTCTGACCACAAGGGACTGAAATTAGAAACCAACCCCAAAGGAAAAAACCCAAAACACCCAAAATCATGGAGACTGAATGGTATGCTATTAAACAACGAATGGGTCAAGATTGAAATTAGGGAAGAAATCAAAAAGTTTCTGGAAACAAATGAAAATGAACTCACAACAACCCAAAACTTATGGGACACGGCCAAGGCAGTCCTGAGAGGGAAGTTCATAGCAATACAGGCTTACCTAAAGAAAATAGAAACATTTCAAACAAACAACCTAACCCGACGCCTGCAAGAACTCGAAGAACAACAACAAAGACAGCCCAGAGCAAGTACAAGGAAGGAAATAACCAAGATCAGAGCAGAATTAAATGACATAGAGACCAAAAGCACAATTATAAGGATCAATGAATCCAAGAGTTGGTTTTTTGAAAAGATAAACAAAATAGACAAGCCTTTAAGTAGGCTCATTAAGAAAAGAAGAGAGAGGACACAAATAAACACAATCAGAAATGAAAGAGGAGAGATTACAACTGATACCACAGAAATAGAAGGGATTGTAAGGAATTACTATGAAGAACTGTATGCCAAGAAATTTGAAAACCTAGGTGAAATGGACAAATTTCTAGAAAAATATAATCTTCCAAAACTCAATGAAGAAGAAGTAGAAAGCCTGAACAGACCAATAACAGCAAATGAAATTGAAGCAGTAATCAAAAAACTCCCATCACACAAAAGCCCCGGACCAGATGGTTTCACAGGAGAATTCTACAAAGCGTTTAAGGAAGAGCTAACCCCTATTCTTCACAGACTATTCCAAAAAATCCAAAATGATGGGAAACTCCCAAACTCTTTTTATGAAGCGAGCATTATCCTAATTCCAAAACCAGAGAGAGACACAACAAAGAAAGAAAATTACAGGCCAATATCACTGATGAACATAGATGCTAAAATCCTCAACAAAATATTGGCAAATCGCATCCAACAATACATCAAAAAGATCATACACCATGACCAAGTGGGATTCATCCCAGGGATGCAAGGATGGTTCAATATCCGCAAATCAGTAAATGTAATACACCACATAAACAAAAGCAAGGACAAAAACCACATGGTCATATCAATAGACGCGGAAAAAGCTTTTGATAAGGTACAACACCCATTTATGATAAAGGTACTCAGCAAAGTGGGAATAGAGGGAGCATTCCTCAATATAATAAAGGCCATATATGAAAGACCTACAGCCAACATCATACTGAATGGGCAAAAACTGAAAGCTTTTCCACTAAGATCAGGAACAAGACAAGGTTGTCCACTTTCACCACTTCTATTTAATATAGTATTGGAAGTTCTAGCCACAGCAATCAGACAAGAAAAGGAAATAAAAGGCATCCAAATCGGAAAGGAGGAAACAAAACTGTCACTGTTTGCAGATGACATGATAGTGTACATGGAAAATCCTATAGACTCTACCAAAAAACTGCTGGAACTAATAAATGAATTTGGCAAAACAGCGGGATACAAAGTCAATATCCAGAAATCAAAGGCATTTCTGTATACTAACAATGAATCAGCAGAAGCAGAAATCAAGAAAAAAATCCCATTCGATATAGCAAAAAGAAAAATAAAATATCTGGGAATAAATCTAACCAAGGAGGTTAAAGACCTGTATGCAGAAAATTACACAACACTGAAGACAGAAATCAAGGAAGACACAAACAAATGGAGACGTATACCGTGTTCATGGATTGGAAGAATTAACATCATCAAAATGTCCATACTACCCAAAGCAATTTACAGATTCAATGCAATACCTATTAAAGTACCAATGGCATATTTCACAGACATAGAACAAACACTTCAAAAATTTATATGGAACCATAAAAGACCCCGAATAGCAGCTGCAATGTTAAGAAAGAAGAACAAAGTAGGAGGGATCACAATACCTGATATCAAACTGTATTACAAGGCCACTGTAATCAAAACAGCCTGGTACTGGCATAAAAACAGGCACATAGACCAATGGAACAGAATAGAGAACCCAGAAATAAACCCAAATCTCTACAGTCAATTAATATTCGACAAAGGGGGCAGTATCATAAAATGGGGTAAAGATAGCCTCTTCAACAAATGGTGTTGGGAGAACTGGACAGCTACATGCAAAAAAATGAAACTCGAGCACCAACTTACATCATACACCAAAATAAATTCAAGGTGGATAAAAGACTTAAATATAAGCCATGACACCATTAAAGTCCTAGAGGAGAACATTGGCAGGAAAATCTCAGATATTTCACGCAGCAACATTTTTACTGATATGTCCCCTAGAGCAAGGACTATAAAGGAAAGAATAAACAAATGGGATCTCATCAAAATAAAAAGCTTCTGCGCAGCTAAAGAAAACAGCATTAAAATAAAAAGACAACCAACTGTATGGGAAAACATATTTGCCAATGATACCTCAGACAAAGGTTTAATCTCCAAAATATACAAAGAACTCACACGACTTCACTCTAAGAAGACAACTAACCCAATTAAAAAATGGGGAAAGGACTTGAACAGACACTTCTGCAAGGAGGACATACAGAGGATCCAGAGACACATGAAAAGATGCTCAATATCACTAGCTATCAGAGAGATGCAAATTAAAACTACAATGAGATACCACTTTACACCGGTGAGAATGGCTATCATAAACAAAGCAATAAACAACAAATGTTGGAGAGGGTGTGGGGAAAAGGGGACTCTGGTCCACTGTTGGTGGGATTGCAGACTGGTACAACCATTATGGAAAACAGTATGGAATTTTCTCAGAAAACTAAAATTGGACTTGCCTTTTGACCCAGCAATTCCACTGCTGGGATTGTATCCTAAGAACCCTAAAACACCAATCCCAAAGAACCTATGCACCCCAATGTTCATAGCAGCACAATTTACAATAGCCAAGAGTTGGAAGCAACCTAGGTGCCCGTCAGTAAATGAATGGATCAAAAAACTATGGTACATATACACAATGGAATTTTATGCTGCAGAAAGAAAGAAGGAGCTCCTACCTTTTGCAACAACATGGATGGAACTGGAAAGCATTATGCTGAGTGAAATAAGCCAGGTGTTGAAGGACAAATACCATATGATCTCACCTCTAACAGGAAGCTAAACAACAAAACAAACAAGCAAGCAAAATATAACCAAAGACACTGAAATAGAGAACAGGCTGACAGTGACCAGAGGGGAGAGGGGAGGGAATTTCAGGGGAAATAAGGGAGGGATTTAGAGGAACCTATATAAAGGATACATGGACAACAACTGAGAAGGGTGGAAATGGGAGGGAGGGGGAGGATGGGGTGTGGGATGGGATGGGAGTAATAGACAGAAAAGTGTACTTGAAAAATAATTCAATAAAAAAATTGAAAAAAAATAAAAAAGGAAAAATAACCAGGAAAAAAGAAAAAACGGTGGTTTTAATAAGTGGTGTTGTAAAAATTGGACAGATACATGCAAAAAAATAAAACTAGACCACTTTCTTATACCATGTATAAGAATAAACTCAAAACAGAATGAAGATTTAAAAGTAAGTCCTGAAACCACAAAACATTTCAAAGAAAACATAGAGAGTAAACTCTTTGAAATCACTTTTACAAATATTTTTTGTATGTCTGTTTAGGTAAGGGAAATAAAATAAAATTAGGAAACAAGACTACATCAAACTAAAAGAAGTTTTTTCACAGTGAAGGAAACCATCAACCAAATGAAAAGACAACCTACTGAATGGGCAAAAATATTTATCAATGACACATCCAAGAAGGTGTTAATATCTAAAATATATAAAGAACTCATACAACTTAACACTAGAAAAACAAACTGAGTTAAAAATAGCCAGGGAACTTGAATAGACATTTCTCCAAAGAGGACATACATATGGCCTAGACATATGAAAAGATACTCAATATCACTAATCATCAAGGAAATGCACATTAAAACCACAACGAGATATCACCTCATACCTGGCAGAATGGCTATCATCATTAAATCAACAAGCAACAAGTTCTGGTGAAGATGTGGAAAGGGGGAAGCCTCTTGTACTGTTTTTTTTTTTAAATTTATCTTTAGAGGGGAAGGAGAGAGGGAGAGAAACATCAATGTATGGTTGCTTTTCGTGCGTCCCCTGCTGGGAGTTGGCCTGCAGGGAACCAGCCTGCAACCCAGGCATGTGCCCTGACTGGGAATCGAACCGCGATCCTCTGGTTTGCAGGCTCGTGCTCAATCCACTGAGCTACGCCAGCCAGGGCGCCTCTTGTACTGTTGGTGAGATTGTAAATTGTTGCAATCACTCTGGAAAACAGTATATAGTTTTCTCAAATAATTGAGTATAGGACTATCATATGACCCAGCAATTCCACTTTTGGGTACTTATCAAAAGAAATCCAAAACACTAATTAAAGAAGATATAGGTACACCTATGTTCAATGCGGCACTAAAAATATCTGGATATGGAAGCAACCTGGATGTCCAATAAATGAATGGATAGCAAAAATCTGACACATAATTACAATGAAATATCACTCAACCATAAAAAGAATAACAGAGAGAAAGACAAATCCTACATAATTTCACTTATATGTGGAATCTAAAATACAGAATAAATAAAGAAAACAGAAAAATCTGATAGATATAAAGAACAATTTGATGGTCACCAGACTGGATGAGTGTGAGGGGATAGGTAAAAAGGTGAAATAGACTTCTGTTTAACATGGAGCCATAAGCCTGGGCTGGTGTAGCTCAGTGGATTGAATGCAGGCTGTGAACCAAAGGGTTGCCAGTTCGATTCCCAGTCAGGGCACATGCCTGGGTTGTGGGCCAGGTCCCCAGCGGGGCCATGTGAGAGGCAACCACACATAGATGTTTTAGATGTTTCTCTCTAAAAATAAATAAATAAAATCATGGAGGCGTAGGCAAACATGCCTTGTCTCTCTGCAGACTACAGAAAAAATACTGGACTACAAAATAAATCACCTAGAATTGTCAGAAAACTGAAGTGTGTGGAAGTTCAACAACCAAGGATTTAAAGAAGCCACATTTATTCAGATGGGTGAGGAGGGCGGAGATGTGGAAAGGCGGAGATGTGGAAAGGCGGAGAGGTAACAGGGAGGCATGGAGACACAGAGAAGTAGAGTGTTGCAGAGAAGTGCAGACATGGGAATGGGCAGTTCCACATCCCCATGTGGTAGATGAAAATTGGAGGGAAACCTTGGGAATGAGAGATTATTGTAGTCCAGCCGCAGACCAGACTTCATAGCCCAGTGTTCCAGTGTCAGGAAAATAAATCCCCATAACTTCAGGATGTAAAAAAAACATTCAGGGTTGGAGTGTAGGAAGAAACTGCAATATTCTCAAGAGACATCTCTTAAAAGGCCCTCAATGGACTTGGGACTCATGCAGATGCATCCACTCTGGCATTTAGCACTAGGCCTATAGCTGAAAGGACACCAGTGGCATATGGGGAGAAAGTGATGTGACTGGCATCTGGGCAGGTGATGGGAGACGGCTCCCTCCCAGGCAAAGCTCCAGAGACCAGGCAGTAGCATTGTGTCCTCTCCGAGGCCTCCCCCACACAGAGCAACAAAGGAGTGACACAGGTTGCCCTGTCCTGGTGACTATCTAAGGTTCCAACCTATACAACTTAACAAGTATGCTTTTCTAAAATAGGCCACTCTAGTAACACAGGAAGTCAAAGCAGCAATACCTAATACACAGAAACAAACAGAGGAGGCTGCCAAATTGAGGAGACAAATAAATATGGCCCAAATGAAAGAACAGAACAAAACTCCATAAAAAGAAGAAAACAAAATGAAGACAAGCAATCTATCAGATGCAGAGTCCAAAACACATCCTGATTATCAGGATACTCCAGGAACTCATTGGGCACTTCAACAGCATAAAAAAGACCCAGGCAGAAATGAAGGTTACATTAAGTGAAAAATAAAGAAAGATCTACAGGAAACCAACAGTGGAGAGGATGAAGCTGAGAATCAAGTCAATGATTTGGAACACAAGGAAAGAAAAAGCATTCAGTCAAACAGAAAGAAAAAAAAAAAAAACAAGGGTAGGCTTAGGAAGCCCTGGGACATCTTTCAACATACCAGCATCCAAATCATAAGGTTGCCAGAAAGAGAAGAGGAAGAGCAAGAAATTGAAAACATATTTGAAGAAATAATAAAAGAAAACTTCCCTAATTTGGTGCAGGAAACAGAAATACAAGTCCAGGAAGCACAGAGAGTCCCAAACAAGTTGGACGCAAAGAGGACCACACCAAGACACACCATAATTAAAATGCCAAAGGTTAAAGACGAAGAGAGAATCCTAAAAGCAGAACGAGAATAACAGAGTTACTTACAAAGGTGTTCCCATAAGACTGTCAGCTGATTTCTCAAAACAAACTTTGCAGGCTAGAAGGGACTAGCAAGAAATATTCAAAGAGATGAAAAGCAAGGACCTACAACCTAGATTATTCTATCTAGCAAAGCTATCATTTAGAATTGAAGGGCAGATAAAGTGCTTCCCATAAAAGGTAAAACTAAAGGAGTTCATCATCATCAATCCATTATTATATGAAATGTTAAAGGAAATTATGTAAGAAAAGTAAAAAGATCAAAACAATGAACATTAAAATAGCAATAAATTCACACCTGTCAATACTTGAATTGAAATAACAAGTTAAGCAAACAAGCAGAACGGGAATAGAATCATAGATATGAAGATCATTTGGAGGGTTATCAGCTGGGAGAGGGAAAGGGAGGAATGGAGGGGGAAGTGCAGAGATTAATAAACACAGATTTGTAGGAACAAAATAGGAGAATATTAAGAACAGTATAGGTAATGGAACAGTCAAAGAACTTACATGCATGACCCATGGACATGAACTAAGGGGGAGATTGCTGGAGGAAGTGGGATACTGTGTTGAGGGTGGGAGAGAGGGAAAATTGGTACAACTGTAACAGCATAATCCATAAAATATATAAAAAATTAAATAGGTGAAAAGGATTAAGAAGTACAACATAGCAGTAATAAAAATAGTCATGTGGATTTAAAGTATAGCATAGGGAATATAGCCAATACTCTGTAATCACTATGCATGGTGCCAGATGGGCACTAGATTTATTGGGGTGATCAGTTCATAAGTTATATAAGTGTTTAACCACTATGCTATAAACCTGAAACTCATGTAATAATGCCGTTCAAACATAATTGAAAAATAAATTTTAAATAATAAATTTAAAGATTGAAATATGAAACATCATTTCTCACCACAACAGTATGAATCTAGAAATCAAGTAGAAGAAGAAAGCTGAAAAAAAATCACATTTGTAAAGACTAAACAACTTGCTACTAAATAACAATTGAGTCAATTAAAAAATAAAAGTAGACCAAAATACATAGAGTACAAAAAATAAAAATATGACATTCTGCAATCTTTAAGATGCAGCAATTCGATTCCCAGTCAGGGCACATGCCTGGGTTGCAAACCGGTTCCTTGCAGGCTGACTACCAGCAGGGGATGCACAAAAGGCAACCATACATTGATGTTTCTCTCCCTCTCTCCTTCCCTCTAAAAATAAATAAAAATCTTAAAAAAAAAAAGATGCAGCAAAACTGGCACCAAGAGGGCAGTTTATAGCAATATTAGCCTACCTCAGGAATGGAGAAAAATCTCATAATGGCAATTTGATATTATACCTTAAGGGACTACGAAAAGACAAACAAACAAAACCAGAATTGTAGAAGGTTGGGAAAAATAAAATTCAGAGTGAAAATAAATAGTGACAAAAAGACAATAGGAAAAATTAATGAAACAAAGATCTGGGTCTTAGCAAAGATAAACAAAATCAACAAATATTTAGTCATGCTCACTAAGAAAAACAAATGAAGGCTCTAATAAATAAAATCAGAATGAAACAGGGGGAGTTACAACAGATACCAGAGAAGTACCAAATATTATACAAGTATACTATAAAAGGTTATATGCCACCTAATTGGACAACCTGGAACAAATGAACAAATTGCTAGATTTATACAGTTTTCCTGGGCTGAGTCATGAAGAAATAGAAAACATAAATAAACCAATCACTAGTAAGGAAATTGCAACAATAAAATTTCCCCAAAATCAAAATTCAAGGACCAGATGTCTGTACTGGTGAATTTTACCAAATATTCAAAGAATATTTAATACCTACCCTTGTGAAATTCTTTCAAAAAATCAAAGGGGAAATGATTCTTAACTCATTGAATGAAGCCAACATTATCCTAACACCAAAACCAAACAAGGACATCCTTCCAAAGGGAAATTACAGGCCAATATATCTGCTGAACATAGATGCAAAAATCCTCAACAGCATACTAGCAAGACAAAAAATAAGTACATTAAAAAGAATAATTCACCATAATCAAGTAGTATTCATTCTAGGGATGTAGAGATGGTTTGACATCTGCAAATCAATCAATATGATACACCACAAAGAAATGAAGAATAAATAATATATAATCATCTCAGTAGATGCTTAAAAAGCATTCAGCAAAATTAAACATCCATTTATAATAAAAGTTCTTAATAATACTGGCATAAAAGTACATAAACATAATAAAGGCCATACACAAAAATCCTATAATTAACATTATATTCAATGGTGAGAAACTGAAAGCCTTTCACCTGAGCTCAGGAACAAGATAAACAATGCTTATTCTCACCACTTTTATTCAACACAGTAGTGGAAGACCCAGCTAGAGCAATTAGGCATGCAAAAAAGAGATCCAATTGGAAGGAAAGAGGTAAAATGTCACTATTTGCGGTGGAATTGTAAGGTCAAAAGGAAGTTTCATTTTTAGTTTTCTGAGGAAATTCCATACTGTTTTCCACAGTGGCTGCACCAGTCTGCAATCCCACCAACAGTGCACCAGGGTTCCCTGGTCTCCACAACCTGGCCAGCACTTATTGTTTGTTGATTTGTTTATGATGGCCATTCTCACTGGTGTGAAGTGGTATCTCATTGTCATTTTAATTTGCATGCCTCTGATGGCTAAGTGAAATAGGCCAGATGGTGAAATACCATATGACCTCACCTATAAGTGGAACCCAATCAACAAAATAAACAAGTAAACAAAATATAACCAGAGACATTGAAATAAAGAACAAACTGACAGTGTTCAGAGGGGAGTTGGGAGGGGAATAATGGGGGAAAGGAGGGGAAGGGTTGTTCAGGGAACAAGTATAAAGGGCCCGTGGACAAAGCCAAAGGAGGGTAGGATTGAGGGTGGGAGGTGGGGGTGGGTGGGGCAGGAGAAAATGGAGACAACTATACTTGAACAACAAAAAATAAAGAAAAAAAGTCACTATTTGCAGATGAAATTACTTTACACATAAAAATCCCAAAAGTCTCCACAAAAATATTAGAAACAGTAACAAAATACAGTAAAATTGAAAGATTCAAAATCAATATATAAAATATGTTGCTTTTGTATATACTAACAACAAACTACAAAAAGAGACATAAGAAAACAAAACTATTTACACAATCAAAAATGAATAAAATACCTAGAAATAAACTTAATAAATTAGTGAAAGATTTGCACACTGACAAAAATAAGACATTATTAAAAGTAATTGAAGAAGACACAAATAAATTGAGAAATAGTTTTTGTTCATTGAATGGAAGAATTAACAATGTTAAAATATCCATGTTACTTAAAGCAATCTACAGATTTGATATAGTAGCCATCAAAATCTCAATGGCATTTTTTACAGAAAAGAAGAAAAATCTTAAAATTTGTATGAGACTACAAAAGACCCTGAATAACTAAAGCAATCCTGAAGGGGTGTGGGTGGGAGGTGGACAATGAGGCCACAAGTATCACAGTCCCATTTTTTAAACTACACTGTAGGAATAAAAAAGTATGATACTAGCATGAAAACAGACACACAGGCCAATGAAAAAATAAAGAGCATAGAAATAAATCAATGCATATATGGCTACTAATTTATGAAAAAGGAGCCAAGAATATACAATGGTGAAAGGAAATTCTCCTTAATAAATGGGGTTGGAAAAACTGAATAGCCATATGCAAAAAAAGGAAACTAGACCACTAATTTACACCAAACACCATAATTAACTCAAATAAATTAAAGACTTGAAATGGGAGGGAGGTGGGGAGCACAGGGGTGGGGGCTGGGATGGGAGTCGGGGACAAAAACTGTACTTGAACAATAATTATATAAAACTTAAAAAAAGAAAAAAATTAAAGACTTGAATGTAAGACCTTAAAAAATAAAATACATAGAAAAAAACAGATATTAAGCTTCTGGATATTGGTCTCAGTGGTGTTTTTGGTGAATTTGTCTCCAAAGATAAGGGAAACCAAAACAATGATAAACAAAGGAGACTGAGTCAAATTAAAAATTATCCGCACAGCAAAAGAAACCATAAAAAACCAAAATGACAACCAACCCAATGGGAGATGATATTCACAAATTATATTTCTGTTAAGGGGTTAATATCCAAAATATATAAAGAGCGTATACAACACAACAGTAATAACAAAAACAAAAGCAAAATCCTATTAAAAATGGGCTGAGGATTTGAATATACAATTTTTCAAAGAAGATGTACAGGCCTGTTAAAAGATGTTCAATTTCACTAATTATTAAGAAAATGTAAATCAAAACCACAATGAGATATCATGTCCCACCTATTAAAATGGCTATTTTCAAAATGATAAGCAATAACAAGTGTTGGAAAGGATGTGGAGAAAGAGAACCTTAGTATGCTGTTGGTAGGATTGTAAATTGGTATGGCCACTGTGGAAAATAGTATGGACGTTCCCAAAAGGTTAAGGTTAGGGTTAACACATGATTCAGCAATTCCTCTTTTGAGTATTTATCCAAAAATATTAAAACACTTATTTGAAAAGATATACATACTGCTATGCTCATTGCAGCATTACTTACAATAGCCAATATATGGAAACAAACAGTGTCCATCAACAGATCAATGGATAAAGAATATGTAGCATATACATACAATGTAATAACACTTGGCCATAAAAATGATAAAATATTACCATTCATGGCAACATGAATAGATCTTGAGAGTATTATGCTGAGATAAGTCAGATGGAAAAAGCCAAAAAGCATATGGTTTCTCTCATATGTGGAATATAAAACAAAAAAGTAACACAGGTACAAACATAATGAAACAAACTCATAGATATACACAATAGAATGATAGTTACCAGAGGGGAAGGAGGAAGGGGGTACAAAATAGGTAAAAGGGGTGAAATATATGGTAAAAAATAGAAATTACTCCTTTGGTGGTTAGAGTGCAATAGAGTATACAGATTTCAAATTATAATGTTGTACACATGAAATGTATATGTTATTAACTGGTTGCTTAATAAAAAATAAAAAATATAAAGTTAGATGCCTACCTTCCACCATATATTATAATTAATTCAAAATGGATCATAGGCACTGGCTGGTGTAGCTCAGTGGATTAAATGTAGGCCTGTGAACCAAAGGATTGTGGTTCAATTCCCAGTCAGGCCACATGCCTGGGTTGCAGGCCAGTTCCCAGCAGGGGATGCACGAGAAGCAATCATACATTGATATTTCTCCCAATCTCTCCTTCCTTTCCCCTCTAAAGATAAATAAATAAATAAATAAATAAATCTTTAAAAAATGGATCATAGACCAACATATAAAAACTAAAACTATAAAACTCTTACAAGAAAACAGGGGCACATCTTGATGACTTTGATTTGGTAATGAATTCACAGATATGACATAGAAAACACAAATAACAAGAGAAAAATAGATAAATTGGATTTCATCTAAATTATAAACTTTTATAGATGAAAGGACACTATCACAAAAGTGGTGAGAACCCACAGAATAGAAAACATTTGATATTTTCAAACAAGTGATGAGTCTGATATCAGAATATATGAACACTTAAAATTCAATAATAAAAAGATAATTTTTAAATGGGCAAAGATTTGAGGAGACACATTTCCAAAGAAGATAACTCAATATATAATAAGCACATGAAAACATATCCAACATCACTAGGCATTAAGGGAATGCAAATCCAAACCACAATAAGATATCATCTCACACGCATTAAGATGACTATTATCAAGGTTCCTCAAAAAATTAAAAATAGAACTATTATGTGATCCAGCAATTCTACTTCTGGGTATTGAAAAAGAAAAAACCACTAATTTGAAAAGATATACAAGGTCTCTCTGGAAAAAGTCCAGCCATTGTTAATATAAATAGAATGATTTGTGCAACATTGATATAACTTAGCAACCAAGGAGAGAGGACTGGAATGTGCATTCATGAACAATGACAACTTCACTGTACTTGTCAGTGGGGGTGGTAGATACTGTTCAGTGACCATGTGTACTGTGTGGCTGTCACATTAAAAATGACTGAGAGAGTAGAACAAGGAATCTGCATCAAATTTTGCATTAAGCTTAAACATTCCTCCATGGAAACGATTTCAATGATTCTGAAAGACAAAGCTTTGGGCAAGTTGTGATTTGCAGCTTCACCACAATAACACGCCTGCTTATGCATCTTGTCTCTTGCAGTTTTTTAATGAAATATTAAGTCACCCACTACAGCCCAGATCTGGCACCTCGAGACTTCTGACTTCTCCCAAAACTAAAATCACCCTTGAAAGGGAAGAGATTTTGGACCATTGATAAGATTAAGGAAAATACAACAGGGCAGCTGATGGTGATTTGGAGAACTGTGTGAGGTCCCACTGTGCCTACTCTGAAGGGGACTGAGGCATCATTGTCCTGTGTACAATGTTTCTTGTATCTTTATCCTCTTCAATAAATGTCTCTATATTTCATATTATGTGGCTGGACACTTTCTGGACAGACCTCATATGCATCCCCATATTTATTGCAGCATTATTTACAATAACTAGATATGGAAACAACTAAAGTATCCATGGACAAATGAATGGATATATGTATATATCCACTGAAAATGAAATCTTGCTATCCACAACAATATGGATAGATTTGAGTGCATTATGCTAAGTGAAATAAATCAGACAGAGAAAAATACCATATGATCTCCCTTATATGTGTCATCTAAAACAAAAACAAAACAAGCTTATCAATACAGATAATAGATTGGTTGCTAGAGGCTGAGGGGTGTGTATGGACAAAATAGTTGAAGTCAAAAAGTACAAACGTCCATTTATAAAATACGTAAGTCATGGGAATATAATGTACAACATGACAACTACAGTTAATAACAGTGTATTATTATTATTAACTAATAATTGAAAATTGCTAAGAGAGTAAATCTTAAAAGTTCTCATTACAGGAAACAAAATCTGTAACTATGTGTGGTGTGGTGACTGATGGTAAGTAGGCTAATTGTGGTGATCATTTCACAATACATACAAATATCAAATCATTATGTTGTATACCTGGAACTACACCACTACATGAAGTTAAAAAAAGGGCTATGAAGAAATAGCAAAAAAAAAAAATACAACCACCATAAAAACCTCAAAATACAATTGCTGGTGAGAGTGTGGAGACATTGTTGATAATGTAAAATGGTACAGCCACTATGGAAAATATTATGACATTTCCTTAAAATGTTAAATGTAAAATTTCCATATGATCCAGCAGTTCCACTTCTGGGTTATATCCAAAAAACTTGAATTGGGGATTTTAAAGAGATATTTGAACACCCATCCACATACCTGCATTATTCACAATAGCCAAAAGGTGTAAGCAAACCAAGTGTCTATCAACAGATGAATGAATGAACAAATGTAATGTATACAATGAAATATTATTCAGCTTCTGAAAGGAATGAAATTCTGGCACATGCTACAACATGAACAAACTTAAGGAAATTATGCTAAGTAAAATAATTTGGTCACAAAAGACTAATGTCGTATGACTTTATATATATATGCAGTGCTACAGTATTCAAACTCATAAAAACAAAAAGTACAATAGTAGTTGCCAGGGGCTGGGGGCAATGGAGAATGGTGAGTTGTTGTTTAATGAGTATAGCAAGTAAGTTTTACAACATGAAAAGAGTTTTGGAGATTGGTTGAAAAACAATGTGAATGTAGTTAACATTACTGAAGTTTCCACTTTAAAATGGTTAAGATGTTGATCTTTATCTCGATTAAAACAAAATAAAAAGACGGCACATTTTATGATATGTATATTTTATCACAATAAAAATAAATAAGGAGCCCTGGCTGGGTGGCTTAGTTGCTTGGAGCATCATACTGTGCATAGGAAGGTTGCAGTTTCCATTCCCAGTCGGGGCACCTACTTTAGGCTGTGGATTCAATCCCCCCCCCATCCGTGACAACGCATAGAGGAGGCAACCAATCTGATGTTTCTCCTTCTCTCTCTCTCTCTGTCTTTTTCTCAGTCTCTAAAATCAGTAAACAAATCTTTGGGTGAGGATTAAAAAACAAACAAACAAACAAACAAATAAAAAGAATGAAGCACTGATACATGGTATAACATCATGAATCTTGAAAAATATTGGGTTGTCCAAAAAGTTTTTTTTTTTCATAAGATGGCTCTTACAGGGCTTAGTTCTCTTTAACTTCATTTGAAACAATTTTGTTAGATTGTATTGTGACAGCTGTTGCATTAGAATACATTAAAAACAACCATCAATATAGAGAACAGGCTGACAGTGACCAGAGGGGAGAGGGGAGGAAATTTCAGGGGAAATAGGGGAGGGATTTAGAGGAACATATAGAAAGGATACATGGACAACAACTGAGAAGGGTGGAAAGGGGAGGGAGGGAACATGGGAGTGCGATGGGATGGAAGTAATAGACAGAAAACTGTACTTGAAAAATAATTAAATTTAAAAAATTGGAAAAAAAAGAGTGACAAAAAAATTGGTGAGTTTTTGTGTAGCCATTTTTAACATTGAAATGGAAGAAAATAAGCAATATTTTCAGCATATTGTGCTTTATTATTTCAAGAAAGGTAAAAAATACAACTGAAATGCAAAAAAAAATTATTTGTGCAGTGTATGGAGAAGGGGCTGTGACTGGTCAAATGTATCAAAAGTGGTTTGCAAAGTTTTGTGCTGGAGATTTCTTGCTGGATGATGATGCTGTACAGTCAGGTAGACAAGTTGAAGTTGATAGCACTCATATCGAGACATTAATTGAGTACCATCAATATTATACAATGTGGGAGATAGTCTACATATTCAAAATATCCAAAATCAATAAAGTTATTGGTGGAAATGAAAAATGTGTCTTTTATTTTACAGGAAAACCTAAACAGAGGTTTGGCCAATCCAATATTATGGTGAATGAAATAAGCCACTCACATAAGACCATATATTGTATGTTTCTACTTATATGAAACATCCAAATAGACAAATTCACAGACAGAAAACAGATTAGTGTTTTCAATGTTCTGTGGGGATGGAGGATTGGGAGTGACTACTAATCGGGATATACTTTCTTAATGAAAGTGATGAAAATATTCTAGTATTAGATAATGATGATAGCTGTACAATTTTGTAAATATACTTACAATACTGAATTGTATACAATAAAAGGCAAATAATGGTATGTAGATTCATTTGAAATTTAAAAAAACTGGAAAGAACCAAAGTGTTGACAAACATCCATTTATTGACAATTAGTTAAATAAAAATTATAATAATTGGGATTGTGTGCAACCTTTACATTTTAAAAAAGATTTTATTTATTTGTTTTTAGAGATGGGAAGGGGGGAGAAAGAAAGGGAGGGAAACATCAATATGTGATTGCCTGCCCCAAGCCCCCTGGCCTAGCCTGCAACCCAGGCATATATGCCCTGTCTGGGAATTGAACAAGTGACCCTTTGGTTTGCAGGCTGGCACTCAATCCACTGAGTCATAGCGGGCAGGGCTAAATTTTAAAACGAGAAGAAAGAATGTTTTATCTGGAAAATACGCCAGCCTGCATTGTTAAGTTAGAAACTAAGTAAAATGAAAAACTAAGTAAAAAAATTGTAATACTTCATAGAATTCTTAAAAATTAATAGTTAAATAATACATTAAGACCTAAAATAAAACAAAAAATACGTGTACTCTCACTCCAAATCATTGTTATTTCTCATTTAATAAGAATGTTACAGAAATTCCCTAATTTTGTCCTTAGATATATACTTAAAAACCAATTAACAGAGAAATTCTTTATATTTCTACATAGAAGAGGAAAGTTCTTGGCCTCAGAATGAAAGCTCATTTGTAAAAGAAATCACAATGAATCGACCAACATCTCAATTAAAAACAAAAACAAAACAAAAACCTTAAATGAAAACTATCACCAAGAGGTGGGTTCAATTTCATTCTTTATTTTTGTTCTCTCTTTGGGCACTTTAAATTATGAAAGAAATTCAGATCTACAGCACTTTTCAAATCTACTTCAACCTAAGAGTGCCCTCTTCTGGTTCTATGATTCACATTCAGCTCATTCATCAATGTTGAGAAAAGGAAAAAGCTTAACTTGAGAAAGATGATCAGGAAAAATTATTATGAAACCTAGAAGTAAAAAGCCTTAGTTTTCCATTTTGGTATGACAAAAAATAAGCAAATGAAATCCAGTTGTGAGTATAATGGTAGTTTCCAAGGGCTGGAAAGGGGAAAATGGAAAGGTATGTTTAATATGTATGAAAATTTCTGGAGATTGTTTGCAGAACATTGACAATATACTTAACACTATCAAATTGCACACTAAAACATTTAAGGTGGTAAATTTTGTTATATGTATTTTACCACAACTAAAAATAAAAATAGATAAATTCAGGTTGATGGCAGCAGCTCTAAGTTGAGACTGTTTTACCTCAAGTCAAATGTTTATGATAAATAATAGTCACCTGGATTTGATATAATATTTAATTCCTGTCATGTCACTAAAATGGGCATATAGGGGCCCTGGCTGGCGTAGCTCAGTGGATTGAGCGTGGGCCTGTGAACCAGATGATCGCGGTTCGATTCCCAGTCAGGGCACATGCCTGGGTTGCAGGCTGGTTCCTTGCAGGCTAACTACCAGCAGGGGATGCACAGAAGGCAACCATACATTGATGTTTCTCTCCCTCTCTCCTTCCCCTCTAAAGATAAATAAATAAATAAAATCTAAAAAAAAAATGGGCATATATTTCTCTTAATTTACTTAAACTATAGTTAAAAACAACTTCATTTCAACTTTTAAAGTTTTTAGTCTCTCAGATTTAGAGACCCACATAAAAAAAAGACTGTAAAAATTCCTCTTCATTTACTTTGGGAAATATTTAAATATTTTGCAATATAAAAAAATAAAGACTCCAAGGTTTGACTTCTGTTGGGTTGAAAGCATGACATTCACTGAGATGAAAAACACTAGAAAAGGAACAAGTGTTTTAACACTTGTTTTAACAAGTTGTTGCAGCATTTGTAACAAGTTGTTGTACTGGGTTGTACACTGCTAAACATCCTACATTGCACGGACAGTTCCCCCTCCCTCCCAAGAATAATCTGGCCTCAAATGTCAATAGCGTCAATAATGAGAAATCCTGGTTTAAAATTATTTCCTCTGACTTTGGTCACTTTTTCTAGCCTTTGTAGCATACTTCTTTTCTTTCTCTATTACTCACTATTCTGTCTTTAGCCTACTTCTCTTTTTTTTTATATTTTCTCTTGGGGATGTAATCCTTTCCCATGACTTCAACTACCACATCTATGTTACTGTTTCCATCTATATGTCTGGTCCCAACCACTCTTCTCACCCTAGAATCTTGTCTCTCCTGATTTCCTCATCACACATTTCTATTAACCTACTGCTACATTTCCTGTCTTTATTAGTGGCATCTGATAGGAAACCACAGGGTCATTTATATTCCAAACATTTTATGAGTATTTAGTTTGCATAAAGGGTTGTGTTGTTACTTGGTGGAAAGTAATGATGGTGGAGATGAGAGGCGATCATGGTTAATAAGCATTTTAATTGTGTTATCTATGATTATGGTGATATTTTTGCAAAGAAAAAATTATCACCTAGAAGCTAAAGCTCACAGTGTTTAATCAACTACTTAAATATCACAAAGCTTGAATTTAGCAGAGGATTTTGAAAGTCAGTCAAATTTTTATATTAAGTATCGAACTATCTCCATTTTTAAAATTAAAAAAATGAGTACACTTACAACCCAGTTATTCCATTTCTGGGAATTTATCCCAAGAAACCCGAAACACTAATTGGAAAGAATATAAGCACTTCTGTGTCCATTGCAGTGTTATTTACAATCGCCAAGATATGGAAGCAGCCCAAGTGTCCATCAGTAGATGAATGGATAAAACAACTATGGGACACTTACACAATGGAATACTACTCAGCTATAAAAAAGAATAAAGTTTTACCCTTTGTGACAGCATGGGTGGACTTTGAAAACATTATGCTAAGTGAAATAAGTCAGAGAAAGACAAGTACCATATGGTTTCACTCATATGTGGGATCTAAGGAACAAACTGACCTAACAAGCAAAATAGAGACAGACTCATAGATACAGAGAAGGTTGGAGGGGGTGGTGGAGGTGTGGAGGAACCCAGCAAAAAAGAGAAAGAACTCATTGTGGTGACTGGGGAGGGAGGGTGTGGGTAGAAGTGGAAGAGGATATAGGGGGATAAACGGTAATGGAAAATACAATATAATGAACTATTAAAGAATTGAGGACAGTGCTGAAAATGTGTGGTTTAGTTTGTCCATAGCCTAAGGGAGATGGGTGTGAATGGTGAAGTTCCAGTGGCCTTTTCTTCCAAGCCAGTTTGTACCCTCTTCTGGTTACTTATCACATATAATAGAATATAAAATGCTTGAAGATGAAGATGAAGATGAATCATTATTTTCCATAACTCTAGGACAAAATAAACATTACCAATTAAAGCATGACATACTATGAATTGTCCAAGATTTCGTGGATATCGAAATGTTTTAAAAAGGCAAGCCTTCAGAAGTTTCTAATTTGTTACAATATGAAGAAAAACGTGATGTTAAATTCTGTGACATACGGTAAACTTGCCACATTCAATTTCCAAGGTCAATGCTAGTGTGCTTGCTATTCTGCACTTGAGTCAACTAACATGTTAGTGTATTGTTTCCCAAAGGGTCAGAAGTAGTTCCATAGCTTTGTGTTTTGCATCTGCAACTCAATGCTAAAGCACTTTGCTTTTCAATAATTTCTTTGTTTGCCCCCCAGTCCCTCACCCTCCACACCGCGTTACTATGCACACAGAGTTTACCTGCATAGATTGTATAAGACAGCCCATAGATTTGGTTACACTATGGGGAAAAATGATGGAAAAACATCCCATTATATAAATGCGTCGTTTAAGACCCATCCTCATAGAAACGTAAAAATGGGGTAGGGTAAGGAGCTGGGGCGGAGGCGGAGAGGGGATATACGTCTCAGGATACAGGAAATACGGTAAGAGAGAAACCGGGAGGAAGCTCTGTGTCTGGAGGGGACCCGGCGCCATCTCAGGTCTCTGCCTCGTTAGGGCCCACCACAAAAAGCTGACGCCCAGGTCCTACAATCCTTATGGGGGACCAACCTTGCACCTCCGGGAGATCTACGCTCCCACCTGGAAACACGCGGGAAATCAAGCCTCCGAAAAAGCGCTGCCTCCTAGCTCCACGGTGGGATTATCCGGAAGGGACCCCAAACGGAGGTAGTACCTCTCTCCCCTCCGCACCTCCTCCTGCATCACCCGGCCTGAAGTCGCACCCTCCTCCTCCGGAGAAGTAGTATACTTCTCCCACCCTAAACCAGGTCAGATTCTTTCTCATTTGGGACATTCTGGCTCTCTGAAAGTTAATTACGTGTTTCCTATATCGCCTTCCCACTTTTCCTGATTTCTCCACGATTTTAAAATTGAAGAAAGAATATGGAGGCATTAAATCATTCTTCCACAAAATATGCTTGTGTGAATTTTTGGATATTTAATGATACTAAGTAATTATTTTTACTATGTTAGTTGTGATAATTGTGGGTTATATTAAGAAATAGGCTTAAATGTTTTGATATGGTTGAAAGTATTGTAATTAGGTGGGGTTGAGGTGGGGGTTAGAAACAAAAGGTTCATAAGTTGATAATTATGAAAGGTAGGTGATGTATTTATGGGGATTTATTAGAATGTTCTCACTACTCTTGTGTACATATGAAACTTTCAGTTTAAAAATGCTTTAAGATCAATAATGGCAATGTATTCAAGGCCTAATTCCCCTGTTTAGCACTGTGCTAACAGAATGTATTTATAAAGTGAGCTATAGAATTGTGTGATCATTTCCCTGTGTATGGTGAGAGAAATTAATAAGTAAAAACAAAATTACAATATGATAAGTCAAACCCAAGTGCCATAATGTTTGCTTGTTCAAGGTATTCAGGAAGCAACCTAGGATGGACCCAGTCATTCTGCCTGGTAGTAATCATGAACTTTCAGAGAGGAAAAGGGAAATTTGGGTGAGCCTTAAAGGGTGAGTGACATCTGCCTTGTGGAAGGGGAGAGAATGTTTTTCAGGCCTCATGTTTCTAGAACAAAAGCCCCAAGACAGGTTTGTTCTGGGAAGAGGTTGGCTATAACTCTGAAATCTATGAGAAGGACTATGAAGTGAGACAGGATATTATAGGGTTCTGAATATTATGCTAAGGAGTATGCAGTTTAATTTGTAAGCATGGCAACCATTGATGATTTTCAAGCAAGTGATGTATTTTAGGAGTCTACTTTTTTACTGTCAGAGAAACAAATGTTCTATTTACATGAGCTTATAGAATGCAAAAAATGAAACCAAATCTGATGTAAGCTTCACAGATCCTTGTAATCCAAAGGAGACAGGGCTTTTTTTCCCTTTCTTTCTTTTCTTCAAACCTCTCTATGAAGCCCTTGCAAGGGACTAGGCATTGTGCTGGCAGCTAGAAGGGGTGATGACCAAGGCATAGTGCCTGCTACATAGTAGGAGTAAAACAGATATTTGAATAAATAAACGAATGATAGGACAACAGTGACAACTAAGGGTGTTCTGAATTTAGGGCTTGCTGGTATTGCATAGAAAATGAAAGAGCTCTAGGTCACTTGAAAGTATTGCTAGATCATTCCTTACAGCCTGAATTCCCTCAACTTTAGTTCTGTACCCAAACAGGTAGTGGTGATTGGTAAGAGTATAGGAATAGCAGTGCTCAGAAAACTAAGGAGGTAATATAGGCCAAAAAGTACAAGAGCTACATAATTTCCTCCACTGATTCAAATCATTGAAAATTGTAATAATAGTAAATATTTACTGAATATTTTTATGCGCCAGATACTATTCTAAAGGGCTTCCATAGTCTATGCTTAACTATGCAATAAACTCTAATATAATATATATGCTTATAACTCTTTTACATGAATCATAATTGAAATGGGAGAATGGTCGAGCATAAGGACTTGAGGAGGCCAGGGGAAAGAGATAAACAGTAATGGAAAAAGTTATTTTACCTTATTTATTATTTTTCAGTCTTTGAGGGATTGCAGTATGACTCCGTTTTCTTGGTGCATTCATAAAATAGTTTATTCAGTGAAGACAATGAAGATTATTGACAGTGCTACCCTGCTTTTCCTGTTGTCCTGCACTGGGAAGTTGTGACTTTTAAGGTAATGTTTTTGCAAAAAATTAAGGGGAGAAGAAAAATAAGAGTTGATTATGATATTACATTAATTTTGACATTACAAATGACTAGCCAAACAAAAAACAAAAAGCTATCACCAAATGATAAAATTGAAACCATTTTCTGTGCTATATGAAACCATATATACAACATAACAATGTTATCTATAATCTGTTTTGTTACATTAACTCCTTATTATGTTATAGTTTCTGTTGTTACTATGAAAAGTATATTTTAAATCACATTTTCTGATTATTTCTGGTAAATGGGAACATGATTGATATATTTACATACTGATTTTACATGTGGCAACCTTTATTAATTCAATTTATTCTGATAATTTATGGATTCTTTGTTAATTATATTGGGAATAATGGGAAATTCTTCCTCTCCAATAATTTTTGCTCATCCATATGTTTAGAAAAATTTTAGCTTGTTTTCTGTGCTAGATGGTCTTCAATACAACAAAAATTAGTAGAAGTGATAGAGGATTTCCTTGTCTTGCTACTGAATTTACAAGGGAGTTTTACAAATGTTTCATTATTTTTAGTAGATTTCATTTTTCATCTAAGGAAGTTCCCTTCTATTAACTTGCTGAGAGTTTTTCTTGTGAATGAGTATGGAGTTTTTTCTCCAGATACTTTGTAAATATTTATTGCCATGATCATATGGGTTTTTTCTTGATTAATATAACATCGTGAGTATATGATAAATTATGATAATTAATTTCTAATAACATCAGTTTTGGTTTCATTAGGTGTTACCATTGAATATTTTGTTTTTTATTTTAGTAATTTTGGGTTTTATCTTTTCTCTTTACTTTCTGTTTCCTCTTCTTCCAATTTGTTTATTTGGACCTTTAGCTCAGTAATTTTCAATTTTCTTTTCTAAAATGATTTATGACTATAAATTTTTCACTATGAACCACTTTAGAAGAATTTCACAGGTTTTTATATGTAGTAACTTTTATTTTCATTCAATTTTTTAAAAATTATTTCATTGTTCAAGTGAAGTTGTCTGCATAATTATTTTTGTTTTCACATGATTTTGACTCATGAGTTATTTGGTTTTTCAAAAGTTACAAACATGTGTCTTTTTGAAAATCATATTGTGAAATCATTAGTTCAGTTACAGGTGAACATCTTATTTTCTGCTGTAAAGCATTTAATGTTTCTTATCTTTCAGGAAATAGAAACCAAAATTGTACACTGGCTCCTCATCCCAATAGATTTTGAAAATATATAACTTTTTGTTTCATTAAATACATAGGAAAAGAGTGATATTATTCAGTGTTGGAATTATTACTGATATTTATGCTTATGTTTTTAAACTTTTTTATTTTGATCTAATTCTACACTTAAAGAAAATTTGTAAGAATATTACAACAAACTACCATATTCCCTTTCCCCAGATTCACCAATTAACACATTGCCATGCTTGCTTTATCATTCTCTATTTCTGTATCATTCTTTATCATTCCACTCCCGCTCCCTTCCCTTTTTTCCTCTTCTCCTCCCCCACCTGTTTCCCTTCCCCCCTTCCTCTCTCCTCTTTCTTTCTCCCTCTCCCATTTCATCAGTCTGAACTATTTGAGAGTAACTTGCAGACATCATGCTCCTTTACCTGTAAATACTTCAGTGTATATATCCTCAGAACAATGTCTTTCTCTTACACTGTGACAAAATAAAAATTTGACATTGTTCCATAAACATTTATTGTCAAGATTACACACTCATACTTACTGGAAAACAGATGAGTCTGGGAAAACATATATTTCAAATGACAATATAAGCTGCATTCTTTTTTCCAGCTTCATTGACATACATTTAACATAACATTTTTCTAAGTTTAATGTGATTATTTGTTATATGTATGTATTATAGAATGATTAGCACAATACGGTTAGTCAACATTTCAGTAATCTCTCATTGTTACCATATTTCATGTGTTGTTAGAACTTTTAAGATCTACTTTCTTAGCAACTTCAAAATATATAATACAGTATTGTTAACTACGGCCACTGTTCTATAGTATAATGATACTATAATGATAGTATCACTGTTCTACACTATAATGATAGTTGCATAACTATGTATAACTAAATATAGTATAGCATAATGTACGTCATGCTATACACTAGATCCTGAAAATTGTTATAGGTGAAGGTTTATACCTTTTGACCAACTTTGTCCATTTCCCCCACCCTCCTGCCTGAGGAAACCACCAATCTACTCTCTTTTTCTAGGAGTTAGGCTTTCTTAGAGTTCATGCATTAAACAGAATGTTTAATTTGATTAAACAGAATTTGTCTTTCTATGTCTAAATTATTTCACTTAGTTTATGGTCCTCAAGATTTATCCATTATGTCAGAAATGGCAGGATTAACTTTTTATGGCTGAATAAGATTCCATTGTGTATATAGACTACATTTTCTCTGTCCATTCATCTCTCTGTAGGCATTTACTTTTTTTCAATGTCTTGGTTATTATAAATAATGATACAGTGAATATTGGGGTGCAGATATCTCTTGTCAATAGTAATTTCATTTCCTTCAGCTATATTCCCATAAATGGAATTGGGGAATCATATGGTAGTCCTATTTTTAGTTCTTGAAAACTTCCATACTGTTTTCCCTAGTATGTGTAACAATTTATATGCCTACCAACAGTATACAATGATTCCCTTTCCTCCACATCCACACCAGCATTTATCTCCTGTCTTTTTCATTCTAGCATGTGACATATCTCATTGTAGTTTTCATTTGCATTTCCCTGACAATTAGTGATGCTGAGCAAATTTTCATGTAGCTGTTGGCCATTTGAATATCTTCTTTGGTAAAATGTCTATTCAGGCCCTGTTCACCTTTTAAAAATTGGATTACTTATTTTTCTCCTGTTGAGTTTTATGAGGTACTTATATTTTGGATATTAACTTTTATCAGATATGTGGTTTGCAATTATTTTCTCTCATTACATAGGTTTTCCTTACAATCTGTTGATCATTTCTTTTGCTGTGCAGAAGCTTTTTCATTTGATGTAGTCCCATTTGTTTATTTTTCTTTTATTGTTTTTTTCTTTGGGTATTATACCCATTAATTCATTGCAAAGACCAATGTAAAAAGCTTTTTCACTATGTTTTTATTCTAAGAATTTTATGGTTTCTGGTCTTTTACCTTAAGTCTTTAATTCATCGAGGTGAATAAATTTTTGAGAATCGTGTAAGGTTGGGCTTCCGTTTCATTCTTTTTTATGTGAATATCTACTTTTTTCAGCATCATTTATTGAACAGACTATCTTTTCTCCATTGAGTACTCTTAGCTTCCTTGTCAGATATTAGGTGACCATATATGTGGGGGGGTATTTCTGGGCACTCGATTATGTTCTTTTGGTTTGTCCTTTTCATGCCTATACCATACTATTCTTTTTTATAAATTTTTGTTAAAGTATAGTAGCCATACAATATTATATTAGTTTCAGCTGTACAGTGTAATGATTCAATATGTATATACTTTACAATGTGATCACCACACTAAGTCTAGTAACTACCTGCTAACATATCAAGTTATTACAATGTTTTTATTATATTCGCCGTGTTGTACACTATATCCCCATGGTTTATTTATTTTACCACTGAAATTTTGTACTTCTTATTCCCCTTTATATTTTAACCTATCCCCCAACCGCCCACCTCTCTAGCAACCATTAGTTTGTTCTCTGTATCCATGAGTCTGTTTTTGTTTTGTTTTGTTTGTTTTATTTTTTAGATTACCTATATAAGTAAAAGCATAAAGTACGTTGTGTTTCTCTGTATTTTACTTAGCATAACACTCTCTAGATCCATTCATGTTGTAGGAAATAGCAAGATTTCATTTTTTATGACTATTATTCCATCATGTGTGTATCACATCTTCCTTTTTTAAAGATTTTATATATTTACTTTTAGGGAAAAAATATATTTTTATATATTTAGTTTTAGAGAGAGGGGAAAGAGGGAGAAAGACAGGGAGAGAAACATCAATGTGCGAGAAAGAAATCAATTGGGTGCTTCTTGCATACCCCCAGCTGGGAACCCTGCCTGCAACCCAGGCATGTGCCCTAACTGGGAATCAAACTGGTGAATTTTCAGTTCTTAGGCTGGCACTCAATCCACTGAGCTACAACAGTCAGGGTTGTATCACATCCTCTTTATCCATTCATCTATCAATGGACACCTAGGTTGCTTCCATATCTGGGATATTGTAAGTAATGCTGTGATGAACATGGCGGTGCATATATCTGTTCAAATTGGTATTTTTTTGTACATACTGAAAATTGGTGTTTTAAAAAAGATTTTATTTATTTATCTTTAGAGGGGAAGGGAAGGAGAGAGGGCTAGAAATATCAATGTATGGTTGCCTCTCATGAATCCCCTGCTGGGACCTGGCCTGCAACCCAGGCATGTGCCCTGACTGGGAATCGAACCGCGATCATCTGGTTCGCAGGCCCACTCTCAATCCACTGAGCTACACCAGCCAGGGCTGAAAATTGATGTTTTAATTATTTTCTGGGAAATACTTAGAAATGGAATTGCTGGGTCATGTGGTAGTTCTATTTTTAATATTATGAGGAATCTCCATACTTTTTCCATAGAGGCTACAACAACTTACAATTCCACCAAAAGTGCACATCAGTTCCCTTTTCTCCTCATTCTTGCCAACACTTGTAGTGTTATTTGTTGATTTGTTGATGATGGCCATCTTGATGTGTGTGAGGTAATAATCTTATTATGCTTTCAATTTGCATTTCCATGATAATTCATGATGTCTACTATCTTTTCATGTCTATTGGTCATCTGCATGTCTTCTCTGGAGAATGTCTCTTCATGTCTTCTGCCCATTTTTTTATTGTGTTCTTTATCTTTTTTGTTATTGAGTTGTATGAGTTCTTAGTATATTTTGGGTCTCAACTACTTATTGGAAATGTCATTTGTGCATATCCTCTCCCATTTAGCAGGTTGTATTTTTGTTTTCTGAAGGTTTCCTTTTCTGTGCAGAACCTTTTCAGGTTTACAAAAATTCCACTTGTTTCCTTTTTTCCATTGTTTACCTAGCTTGAGGGGACATATCCAAAAATATATTACTAAGAGTGATAACAAATATACCACCTATGTTTTATTCTAGAAATTTTATGACTTCTGATCTTACATTTAAGTCTCTAATCTATTTTAAGTTTATATTTATAGATGATATAAGAGAGGCATTCAGTTCTTTTCTTTTTTTGCATGTATCTGTCCAGTGTCCCAAAACCACTTATTGAATTGTTGAAGGTACTATCATTGCTCCATTGTATATTCTTGCCTCTTTTGTCTCAGGTTAGTTTCCCATATAAGCAAGGGTTTATTTTGGGGCTATTCTGTTCTATTGATGTATGTGTCTGTTTTTGTGCCAAGACCATACTGTTTTGATTATATAGCTTTGTAGTATAGTTTGAAATCAGGGAATGTAATGCTTCCAATTATGTTCTTCTTTCTCAAGATTGCTTTGGCTGTTTATAGTCTTTTGTGGTTCAGTATAAACATTAGGATTATTTTTTCCAATAATGAGAAGAATATCATGTATTTTATAAGGATTACATCGAATCTCTAGATCTTTTTGGTTGTACTGTCCTTTTAACAGTATATCCTTCCATTCATTTGTGTCCTCTTTTTTTTTCTTTCTTCAATGTCATAGTTTTCAAATCATCTCCTTGGTTAAACTTATTCCTAGGTATTTTATTCTTTTAGGTACTATTGTAAATGGGATTATTTTCTCAATTTTTCTTCTGATCATTTGTTATCAGTGTACAGAAATGTGATGGAGCTGCATATTTTTGTCTCCCGCAACATACTTGAATTCAGTTATTAATTCTATTAATTTTTGGTGGATTCATTAGGGTTTTCTATATATAGTGTAATGTCATCTGCAAATAATGACAGTTTTACTTCTTCCTATGCAGTTTGGATGCCTTTTATTTCTTTTTCTTGCCTGATTTATGTGGCTAGGACTTCTAGCACTAGCTACAGAAACTGGGGTTTCCTGGGTGGTGCAGGCCAGGGTCAGCCCCCATCTGTGTTTCCCCCAGGGCATCCTGCCTGAGCTATAAAGCAATCTGAGATAGGTGCTACTTGTGCTGGGCTCCGGGATTACCAGGAGAAGCCAAGCTGTGAATCTAGGGTTGCTGCTGCTAGTGCTGGCCTAGGGCTCACTGGGGCCAGCTGTTGCTTATTTGAGAGGATTTAGAAGGTTGTGCAGAATGAGCCAATACCAGTGATTAATATGAAAAGGCAGCTTGGGTGGGCCCATAAATTGGGTGGGGCAGAGTCTCTGGGGACCTACAAGGCAGATCAAACAGTTTTAGCCAGGTTGATGGAGTCTCAGATATGGCACCAGCTTGCAGGCTCTGTGGCTCTATGGGAGGAGGGTTCAGAAAAGTGACAATGGCCTCTGCTTGCCTTGATTTCTCCCAGTATGCTACTGGTGCCTTTCAAGCTGCTGTGCCAGTGCTGGAGTTCAGAGGGAGTGAATCTGAGTCTGTGAGTCCATGCGTAGTTTCTTTAAGAGAAACTCTTTGGGGCTCCAGTAGTTTCTTCCACTGACTCAATCCCTGCTGATTTTTGCAGCCAGAAGTTATGAGGACTTATCTTCCTGGCACTGAAATCCTGGGCTGAGGGACTTGGTGTGGGGCTGTAACTCCTCGCTCCCAAGATACCCCTCCTGAATTTTTATCCACCACACATGGTGGTGTGACCAGCCTATTTTGCATCTGCACCTCTCCTACTAGTCTGAATGGATGTGGTTTCTTTAATTCCGTAGTTGTCAGACTTCCATTCAACTTGATTTCTGATGGTTCTGGGTGATGGTTGTTCTGTATTTTAGTTGTAATTTTGTTGTGGTTTTGTGAAGAGGTGAGCCATGTCTGCCTATGCTGCCATCTTGACCAGATGTTCCATTGCTTTTTAGTCTATTTTGTTTATTTCCTCTCTGAATTTTATTATTTCCTTCCTTCTATGTACTTCGTTTTTTTTTTCTTTTACTAGTTTCCTTAGGTAAAAATTTACATTGTTCATTTGGGATTTTTCCTGTTTCTTGAGGTAGGCCTGTATAGCTATAAACTTTCTTCTTATAACTACTTTTGCTGCATCCCATAAATTTTGTAAGGCTGTGTTTTCATTTTCATTTGACTCAAGGTAGTTTCGATTTCCTGTTTCAGTTCCTCTATGATTCATTGTTTGTTTAGCACCATGTTGAGAGAAAAAGAAACAGCAACTAGTTGGTTGTCTCCCACATTACCCCTACTGGTGACTGAACCTGCAACCTACATATGTGCCCTGACAGGGAATTGAATCCATGACTTTTTGGTTTATAGGATGATGCCCCAACCAATTGAGCCACACTGGCTAGGGCATCCACATTTTTTTTTTAGTTTTCCTCCTATAGTTAATTTCTAATTTCATGCTACTGTGGTCAGAAAATATGCTCAATAAAATTTCAGTCTTATTCAGTTTATAGAGACTTTTGTGGCCTAATATGTGGTCGATCCTGGAAAATATATGTATACTTGAGAAAAATGTGTAATCTGCAGTTTAGGGATGAAATTTTTTATGAATGTCTCTTAAATCAATCTGGCCTAATGTGGCATTTAAGACCATTATTTACTTATTAATTTTCTGCCTGAATGATGTATCCATTGTAGTAAGCAGGGTATTAAAGTCCTCAACTACTACTGTATTACTCTTTTATTTTCTGTCTTTATGTCTATTAATATTAGCTTTCTATACTTGGGTGCTTCTATGTTGGGTCCATAGATATTTACAATTGTTATATCCTCTTCTTGAATCGACCCCTTTATCATTATCAAAAGTCATTCTTTGTCTCTTTTTATATTATTTGTTTAAAGACTATTTCATCTGGTATGAATATTGCTCTCCCAACTTTCTTTTTCTTTCTATTTCCATGGAATATCTTTTTCCATCCCTTCACTTTTAGTTTGTTTGTGTATTTTGATCTAAAGTGAGTTTCTTTTAAGCAGCATATAGGTGAGTCTTATATTTTTATCCATTCTGCCACCCTGTGTCTATTCATTGGAGTATTTGGTCCATTTACTTTTAAAGTAATTATTTACAGGTATGTGATTATTGCCATTTTTAATTTTTTTGTTTTTCTTGTTCTTCTCTGTTTTGTTTTTCTTCTCTTGATAGCTTCCTTTGTGGTTTGTTGGTTTTATTTAGAGTTTTTTAAAGGAGTTCCTATCTTTATTTTATTTTATAATTTTAAAGATATTTATTTTTAAAGTATATTTTTGTTGATTATGTTGTTGCAGTTCTCTCATTTTTTCCTCCTCTTTATTCCCCTCCACCCTGTACCCCTGCCTCCCACCAGCATTCCCCCCCACTTAGTTCATGTTGTACATATAAGTTCTTCAGCTTTTCAATGTCCTATACTGTTCTTAACTTCCCCTACTCTATTTTGTACCTACCATTTATGTTTCTTATTCCCTGTACCTTTTCCACCATTTTCCCCTCTCCCCTTCCCTGCTGATAACCCTCCATGTGATCTCCATTTCTGTGATTCTGTTCCTGTTGTAGTTGTTTGCTTAGTTTGTTTTTGTTTCAGGTTCAGTTGTTGATAGTTGTGAGTTTGTTGTCATTTTACTGTTCATAGTTTTGATCATCTTCTTTTTCTTAGATAAATCCCTTTAACATTTCATACCATAAGGACTTGGCACCAAGAAGTTAAAGAAAAAGCCCTTATTCAGACTGGCAGGAAGGGTGGAGAGGAAGCGTGGCAGGCAGCTCTTGGAGAATCAGGTCCTGCAGGTGGGTGAGGTGGTGGCTGATAAACCAGGAGGAACAACTGGAGAGGGAGACAGATCAAGCAACCTGGGATTCCAGTGAGGGAAAAGAAAGCCTGGCTGTAAAAACCCGTGGGGGTTTTGGCAGCAGGAGAAACTCCTAGCCTCACAGGAGTTATTTATTTATTTTTAGACAGAGGGGAAGGGAGGGAGAAAGAGAGGTAGAGGAACATCAATGTGTGGTTGCCTCTCTCATAGCTCCACTGGGGACCTGACCCACAACCCAGGCATGTGCCCTGACTGGGAATTGAACTGGCAACCCTTTGGTTTGCAGGTTGGTGCTCAATCCACTGAGCCACACCAGCCAGGGCCCTATTTTTATTTTTAATGTGTTTATTGTAGTTTTTGTTTGGTGGTTACCATGAGGTTCATATGTATCAATTTATATTTATAAGCATTTAAGTTCGGGCCCATTTTAATAGAACTGCATTTTTACTTCCACTCCCTACTTTATGTTTTTGATATCATATTTTAGATCATTTTGTTTTCTGTATCCTCTAAATACTTATTGTAGCTATAATCTGAGTTCAAATATAATTTTTTTCATTTCCTTATTATATTACCTGGAGCAAGCTATTAAACTTCTGAGTGCAATTTTCATCTCTGTAAATGAAGATAATAAACACCTGAAACATTTGACTCATAAGGTGTTTTGAAGTCAAGTGACATAAGTAAAATAAAAGAACTATGTGCATGTAACGATATATTGAGATAAATCTTGCAATTTGAGTTTTGGCAGAACTTCCAAATCAGTATATATCAACCCCTCCAAACTACCATATTCAGCCATAACACCATCACACTTGACCTGCAAAAAGGTGAATGAAAGCTAGTTTTGTGACTCTAGTCATTTATTCCCCCAGTTATTCCCGCCCCCTCTGGTTACTGTCAGTTTCTTCTTTATTTCATTGTCTTTATTTTGCTTGCCTTGTATGCTTTGTTAATTGGGTTCCACTTATAGGTGAGATCATATGGTATTTGTCTTTTACCACCTGGCTTACTTCACTTAGCATAGTGCTCTCCAGTTCCATCCATGCTACTGTGATTGGTAGGAGTTCCTTCTTTCTTTCTGCTGAGTAGTATTCCATTGTGTAAATGTACCATGTTTTTTTGACACATTCATTTACTGATGGGCACTTAGGCTGTTTCCAGCACTAGGCTATTGTAAATTGTGCTGCTATGAACATTGGGGTGCATAGCTTCTTTTGGAATAGTGTTTCATGATTCTTAGGGTATAATCTCAGCAGTGGGATCTTTAGATCAAAAGGCAGTTCCATATTGTTTTCTGAGGAAATTCCATACTGTTTTCCACAGTGGCTTCACCAGTCTGCATTCCCACCAACAGTGCACTAGGGTTCCCTTTTCTCCACAATCTCACCAGCACTTATTGCTTATTGATTTGTTTATGATGTCCATGCTGACCTTTGGAAGTGGTATCTCATTGTGGTTTTAATTTGCACTTCTCTGATGGCTAGCGATGCTGAGCATCTTTTTATGTCTGTGGGCCCTCTGTATGTCCTCCTTGGCAAAGTGTCTATTCAGGTTCTTTGCCTATTATTTATTTATTTATTTAGAAGGGAATGAAGGGAGCAGGAAAAAGAGAGAAATATGTGCAAGAGAAATATTGGTTGGTTCCCAACTGCAACCCATACCTGGCCCACAATCCAGGCATGTGCCTTGACTGGGAATTGAACCAGCAATCCTTTGGTTCACAGGCCTGCACTGAATCCACTGAGCCACACCAGCCAGGGCCATCTGCCCATTTTCAATATACCTGTTTGGGGTTTTGTTGTTGTTGTTGTTATGTATAATTTCTTTTTATATTTTGGATCTTAACCTCCATTGGATGTCTGGTTTGCAAATACGGGGTTTTTTATTTGGTAGGTGGCCTTTTCATTTTGTTAACTGTCTCCTTTGCTGAGCAGAATCTTTTTAGTTTGATGTAGTCCTACTTTGTTATTTTTACCTTTGGAGTCAAATACAAAAGGACACTCCTGAGACTGATGTTGAGAAGCTTACTGTCTATGTTTTCTTCTATGTGTCTTATGGTTTTAGTCCTTATATTAAATACTTTAATCTATTTTGCATTTTTAAAAGATTTTACATATTATTTTTAGAGAGAGGGGAAGGGAGGGAAGAAGAGAGGAAGAGAAACATCAATGTGTGGTTACTTCTCGTGTGCCCCTCACAGGGGACCTGGCCCACAGCCCAGGCATGTGCCCTAACTAGGAATCCTTTGGTTTGCAGGCCAGCACTCGATCCACTGAGCCATAGAAGCCAGGGGTATTCTGAATTTTTTTTTTAGTGTGTGTATGGTGTAAGATAGTGGTCCAGGTTCATTCTCTACCATGTGGCCGTCTAGTGTTTTCCACACCATTTATCCTTTCCTTGTTGTACATTCTGGGCTCCTTTGTTGTAAACCAGTTGAACGTATATGTATGGTTTTATTTCTGAACTCTATCCCATTGCATTAATCTATGGTTTGTTTTTTGTTTTTCTTAGCCTCATCCAAGCACATGCTTATTCATTTTAGGGAGGGAGGGAAGGGGAAAAGAAAGAGAGAGACAGAGAGAGAAACATTGATTGATTGCCTCCTGTATGCTCCCTTACCAATGACCAAACCTGAAACCAAAGCATGTGCCCTGACTGGGAATGGAACCCGCACACTTACAGTTTACAAGATGATGCTCCAACCAACTGAGCCACACCAGCCAGGGCCTAGTTTAATGTTAGTGCCATACTGTCTTGATTACTATTGCTTCATGATAAAGTTTGAAATCAAGAAGTGAGATACCTCCTGCTTTGTTTTGCTTTCTGCAGATTGCTTGGACCATTGGAGGTGTTTTGTTGTTTCATACAAATCTTAGCACTTTCTTCTCTTTCTGTGAAAAATGCCATTGAATTGTTGCTAAGAATTGCATGGAATCTTTAGATTGTTTTGGCAGTAGGGATATTTTCACAATATTTATTTTTTCCATCTATGAGCATGGATTATCTTTTTATTTTTGTCTTCAATTTTTTTCAGTAATGTCTTATGGTTTTGAGTGTACATGCCTTTTACCTCAATTAATTTTATTCCTAGATATTTTATTATTTTTAATGCTAGATGTTTATTATTTATTCCTTAATGTTTTATTTTATAAATGGTATTATTCTATTATTTCCTCTCCCTGATATATCATTATTAGTGTATAGAAACAGCAGATTTTTATATATTGATTTTGTTTTCTGCAGCATTATTAAATTTGATCATTTGTTCTAAAAGTTTTGGGGGTGGTATTTAGGGTTTTTTATTATAATTTGTTATTAACACATAATTGACATAATATCCTATTTGTTTCAGGTGTACATCATAGTGATTGATATTTATATACATTCTGTAATGATCCCCATGGTAAGTCTAGCTACCATTTCTAACCATATAAAGTTACTATAGTATTATTGACTATATTCCTTTATGCTGTACTTTCAATTTCCATGATTTATGTATTTTATAAATGGTAGTTTGTACCTTTCAGTCTCTTCACCTATTTCACTCATTCCGCATACTCTCTCCTCTCTGGTAGCCACCAGTTTGTTTCTATGTATCTGGGAGGATATTTCTGGTTTTTAAAAATCATATAGTATTTGTCTCTTTCTGTCTGACTTACTTCAATTAGCTTAATACCCTCTGGGTCCATACATGATATCACAAATGGTAAGACTTCATTCTTTACATGGTTAAGTAATATTTCATTTAATATATGTATCGTCTTTATTCATTAGTCTACTGATGGACACTTAGGATGCCTCTATATCTTTATAATTGTAAATTATGTTGTAATGAAAATAGGGGTACATATAGCTCTCTGAATTAGTGGTTTTGTTTTCTTTGCATAAATACCTAGAAATGGAATTGGTGGGTTGTATGGGAGTTTTATTTTTCATTTTTTGGGACTCTCCATACTGTTTTCCGCAGTGGCTGAACCATTTTACATTCCCACCAACAATGTACAAGGGTTCCCTTTTTACCAGGTCATTGCCAATACTGGTTGTCTTTTTGATAAGGAGCTATTCTGACAGATTAGAAGTGATATTTCATTGTGGTTTTCACTTTCATTTCTCTGATGATTAGTAATGTTGAACATCTTTTAATGTGCCTGTTGGCCATTTGTATGTCTTTTCAGGAAAAGTATCTATTGAAATACTCTGACCTTTTTTTAATTGTTTTTTTAAATGTTAAGTTGTGTAAGTTCTTATATGTTTTGGATATTAACCCCTTATATGGTTTCCAAATGTATTGTACCATTCAGTAGGTTTCTTTTTCATTTTGTTGGGTGTTTGTTTACTGTACAAAAGGTTTTTATTTTGATGTAATCTCATTTGCTTATTTTTGCTATTGTTACCCTCACCTAAGCAGATTAGTCCAAATATATTACTATGACCAGTGTCAAATAGCATACTGTCTACAGTTTTTCAGGGAGTTTCATGGTTTCAGGTCTTGCATACAAGTCTTTATTTTAAATTTGTTTTCATATATGGTATAATAGTCTAGTTTTCTTTTTTGCGTGTACTGGTCCAGTTTTTCCAACTATATTTATTTATTTATTTATTTTTATTTAATTCTTGTTCAAGTACACTTTTCTGTCTTATATTCCCAGCCCTGCCCCCCCCAATGCTCCCCACCTCCCTCCCATTTCAGTCCCTCACCTTAGTTATTGTCCATGTGTCCTTTATACTTGTTCATGTGAGTCCTTTCCCTTTTCCCCTGTGATTCTCTCCCCTCTCCCCTCTGGTCACTGTCAGCCTGTTCCGTATTTCAGTGTCTTTGGTCATATTTTGCTTGCTTGTTTGTTTTGTTGTTTAGATACCTATTAACGGTGATATCATATGGTATTTGTCTTTCACTCCTGGCTTATTTCGCTCAGCACAGTGCTTTCTAGTTCCATCCATGATGTTGCAAAGGGTAGGAGCTTCTTCTTCCTTTCTGCAACATAGAATTCCATTGTGTAAATGTACCATATTTTTTTAATCCAGTCATTTACCGATGGGCATCTAGGTTGCTTCCAACTCTTGGTATCGTAAATTGTGCTGCTATGAACATCGGGGTGCATAGGTTCTTTTGGATTGGTGCTTCAGGCTTCTTAGGATATACTCCTAACAGTGGAATTGCTGGGTCAAAAGGCACGGAAGCAAATTTTCCAAGCAAATGGACAAGAAAAAAAAGCCGGGGTAGCAATTCTCATATCAGACAATATAGACTTCAAAAAAAGGGCCATAAAGAGAGACCCAGAAGGTCACTTCATAATACTCAAGGGAAGAATCCACCAAAAAGACATAAACATTGTAAATATATATGCACCCAACATAGGAGCACCCAAGTG
>NW_028098471.1:0-871 GCF_014824575.4 Sturnira hondurensis
CTAACAAATGAATTTAGTAAAGTAGCAGACTACAAAATTAATATTCAGGAGTGAATATTAATATTAATATTAAAAGACCTGTGCTCAAAAAACCATAAAACATAAACCATAAAACCTTCAAAAGAAGATACAAATAAATGGAAGCATATACTATGTGAATGAATAAGAAATAACATCATTAAAATGTCCATATTACCCAAAGCAATCTACAGATTCAATGCAATCCCTATTAAAATAGCAATGCACTTTTCACAGAGCTAGAACAAATAATCCTAAAATTTATACAAAACTACGAAAGGCCCCAAACAGCCAAAGCAATCTTGAAAAAGAAAAGGAAAGTTGGAGGCATCCCACTACCTGATACCAGACTATACTACAAGACTATAATAATCAAAACAGAATGGTACTGGCATAAAAACAGACACACAGCTCAATGGAACAGAACAGAGAGCTCAGAAGTAAACCCATGCCTATATGGTTAATTAATATATGACAAAGGAGGTGAGCATATACAATGTGATAAAGACAATCTCTTCAATAAATGCTGTTTGGAAAATTGGACAGATAACATGCAAAAGAATGAAACTAGATAACTTTTTTACACTCTGTGCAAGAATAAACACAAAATGCATTAAAGATGTAAATGTAAGACTCAAAACCAAAAAATTCCTAGAAGAAAACATAAGTGGTAAACTCTTTCACAGTGATCTTAGTAATATTTTTTGGATATGTCTCCTTGGGCAAGGAAAACAAAAAAATTAGACAAATAGGACTACCTCAAATAAAAAAACTTCTGCAGCCTTCACCCTGGCTGGTGTAGCTCAGTGGATTGAGCGCTGGCCTGCGAACCACACAATCGTGGTTCGATTCC
>NW_028098472.1:0-1699 GCF_014824575.4 Sturnira hondurensis
CCCTGTAGGTTTTGGTAGTTCTCAGTAAGCTCAGTGAGCTTCCTCCTAACCACTGCCATGAACTTAATGACTGAGGGTTGACTGTTCTGTATTCCACTTTGCACTTACTCTGTGCCCTACACCTGTCCTTTTATTTGGGGATATTTTCTTTAACTTCCCTTTGTTTTTTGTGTTTTTTTACACTCTTTTTGTTAGCCTTGGATTCTTGAGTGCATGTATGGTGACTTTCTGTGTTCAACGTATAAACCACTATGCCCAGAGACATGTGAGATTCAGTTGTGCCGACTCCCTGACCTCTGGAACTTCCTCTCCCTGCATTGTCGATTATGTTGGATCNTATTTGGGGATATTTTCTTTAACTTCCCTTTGTTTTTTGTGTTTTTTTTTACACACTTTTTGTTAGCCTTGGATTCTTGAGTGCATGTATGGTGACTTTCTGTGTTCAACGTATAAACCACTATGCCCAGAGACATGTGAGATTCAGTTGTGCCGACTCTCTGACCTCCGGAACTTCCTCTCCCTGCATTGTCGATTATGTTGGATCTTTGGATATCCCTGGGCTTTGATTTATATTGGGTGATTCTTTCGTGTGTCTTTTCATCTACTTGGTAACCTGATGTTCACACCATCAATTACATCTTTTATGCAGTTGTGCAGTTTCAACGGGTTGTGTCAAAGCTGCTTCTTCTGTTTGCCCGAGGTTCTCTGAAATGTCTCTAGCTGTTTTTCGGTTGTTTGTTCTGGGTCATGTGTTCACCATGGGTCCTCCTTCTAGATTTTCTTTGTGCGCAGATGAAGAAGGCTTCCACTCACTACTTCACCCTGTTCTTATACTTTTTTTCTGTTTCTTTGGTTAGTAGGTTTTCACTTCCAGCAATTACCCTGGGGTTCCCAGCTCCAACCCACTCTTCTATGTGATCAGTTGCAAGGGGGATGCAAAATGGATTAAGACAGAGAGCCTGTGTTCTCTTAGATTGAACCTAAGAAACATGCAAAGGTAAGATAGGAGATTCTTCATGTTGGCATGGTGTTAAAAGTGCTATCTAACCCAAATTGCCAATTGTTGTTATTGTGGCTGTTGTCTTATTTTTAAACTATTCTCATTTTAGATGTTTAGTTGTTTAAGTATTTTTTATTGTTTTACACTTGTCTGCATTTCTCCTGATCATCACTCTGGCACAAGCTGAAACCACCTCTCTCCCTTGGTTCTACCCACTAGTTGATTTTGTTCATGTGTTCCTTGTAGGCATTCCTGAAAGCCCTCCTTCCATTCACTTTCAAACTTTTCTGACATCTGTGAGATTGTTCTATTTTCCAGTATTTTTAGTTATATTTTGCCTGCTTTCCTGGCGTGTTGATTGGATTCAATTTTACAGGTGAGATCTTATGATGTATGTTGCTCACATCCTGGCCTATTTCACTTAGAATAATGCTGTGCCTTTCCAAGTATGCTCTCCCTGAGGTTAGGAGCTGATCTTTTCTCTCCGTTGCCTAGCATTTCATTGTGTATATGTGTCATAGAGTTTGTAGTCACGCATTTCCTGACAAGCTTTTGGGTGCCTTCAAGCACTCGGTTATTGTAATGGTGCTGCTATGAACATTTGGGTGCGTGGTTTGTTGAGGTTTGGTTATTAGGGTTCTTAGGAAACAATCTAGTGTGCAAAATTGCGGGGTCCATGGGCAGTTCCGTTTGTAGTTA
>NW_028098473.1:0-724 GCF_014824575.4 Sturnira hondurensis
CCCTCTCCTAAAACTTTTGCAACTTCACTTTTCAAGCCTATCCCACGATGACCTTATATTTGTCAACCTTAACACACATGGCCACTTTTATCATATACTATGTTCTATGATGAATAAGGCTTTATAAGTTTTTGGCGTGTGTGTGTGTGTGTGTGTGTGTGTGTGTGTGAGCAAGGTAGGCAGAATTATTATTCCTACTTTACCAGCAAGAAAATTGAGAGTTTGGGAAGTTCTGGAACACTCTCAAATTATACAGCTTGTAGAAGAAAGAGGCGAGTCAAGAGTTTAAATTCAAGTTTTATCTAATCAAAAGGCTATGTTTGTAGCCATTCACTGTCTACTTATGCAGATGAGCTAGTAATAAGAAGCATGAGATTACAGGCGAAAGTGTATATGTAGTCTGGGTCTACTTCATTCATACTAAGCACTTTTGTAGTTTAAAAATGATTTCACTCTTCTACTTTGCTTATTTCTTAGTTTTTTAAATTTTACCTTATATTTTAAATTATATTTTTCAATTATATTTTACATTGTAAAGTATATCATTCTTTCTTTTCTTAACTCTGAAGACAGAGTCAACATTTGCTGAACAAGATGAAATTATCACTAGATCAATCACAGAATCATTTGTGTTTTTTTTTTTTTTTTGGTTTCTATCCTTCGGAAAGCAGGAAGATGTTCCTAAGTCTCAGCAAACTCCCTACTGATGGAAATTTTGATGTTT
>NW_028098474.1:0-789 GCF_014824575.4 Sturnira hondurensis
CCGCGGTCCCCGCAGCCGCCGCCCCGCCGCGCCCCCGCCCGCCCCCGCCGCTCCGCCTCCCGGGCTTTATCTCCAGCGCCTCCCGCCCGCCTGCTCGCTGGCGCTGCCTTCTTTTTCTCCGCCTTTGTCGTTCTCGCTCTCTGTTACTTTCTGGTCTCACCTCGGCTGGCGACTCGGGTGCGTCCCGAGGCTCCGGTGCCACCCCGACTCCCGGCCAGGGAGTAACGCTCTTTCCCGTTCGGTTCCTAACGCACCTTCCCCTCCTCGCCGCTGCCCTGGCTCAGATTCCGTCCCCAGGTGTTCTAGAAACGTGGAGGGCGCATCAATAGGTCAGTAGTCTATCGCAAACATTGACTTCCAAAGCTTAGACTTTCTATCGCTTTACAGATTTATTGAAAAATACGTGTATTGATTATATGCATCAGTACAGTGCCCTTCGGAAATATGTGCCGTGGGCTGAAAGCGGCCGGCTACAATATCGGAGACTTCACAGTTCTCCAAGGCCTCACATTTCAAAATGTAACAAGCTGGAGTTGGGTGTTTGTAAAGCGCGTTGCAAAGACAAGGATTAGGATTAAAAAATATATCATTAAAAGAAACAGTTTATTGAGATTTAAAACTAGTTCCGAGCATTATGCTAGCAGCAACTTAACCAAACTTAGGGCAAAGAATAATAATAATAAATAAACAATAGAACTCTTGGTTGCTTAATTTGCACGCAGGCAGTTTCTATGAATTAACAAAGAAAAACTTTTTTCTTTAAGTAGTTAAGTGGTTGAGCCTACCTCG
>NW_028098475.1:0-2207 GCF_014824575.4 Sturnira hondurensis
AACAAACATGCAAAATATAATCAAAGACACTGAAATAGAGAACAGGCTGACAGTGACCAGAGGAGAAAGGGGAGGGGATTTCAGGGGGGAAGGAGAAGGGTTTGCAGAAACAAGTATAAAGGACACATGGATCAAAACAAGGGGAGCAATTAGAAATGGGAGGGAGGTGGGGAGGGCTGGGATGGGGGTGAAAGGCAGAAAACTTGTACTTGAACAACAATTAAAATAAATTTTCTCTTTGTTTTTAAATTTTGCCATTTTAATTATGATGTGTCTTGAAGTGGGCCTCTTTTAGGTTCATCTTGACTGTAGCCTTCTGTGCTTCAAGAACTTGCATGACTTTTTCCCTTACCAAGTTAGGGAAGTTTTCTGTCATTATTTAATAAAACAGGTTTTCTATTTGTTCTTCCTTTCCTTCTTCTGGAATTCATGTGATGTGAATATTATTATGTTTTGTATTTTCCTGCAGCTCCCTGAAATGATCTTTATTCTCTTGAGCCTTTTTCTGTTTGTTTTTCTGCTCTGACTAGGTGTTTTCTCCTACCTCTCTTCCAACTCACTAATTTGGTCCTCTGTTCCATCTAGCCTGCTTTGAATTCCTCCTAGAGTATTCTTCATTTCAGATATTATATTCCTGTATTCCTCATTTCCTTTTGGTTCTTATTCATGTTTTTTAATGCTGATGTAGTTCCCACTAAGTTTCTTGTAATTCTCACTGAGTTCCTTTAGCATCCTTGAAACCATTACTTTGAATTCTGTATCTGATAAATTGCTTGCTTCAATTTTGCACTCTTTTTGGGTATTCCTCCTTTCCTTTTAATTTGGGATTGTTTCTTTTTCTCCCCATTTTAGGTGGCTCTTTTGTTTGTTTCTGTGTGTTAAAATGATCTGCTTTGACTTCCTGTCTTCATGGGATGGACTTCTGTTGTAACAGTCATGTGTGACTCAATGGTGCAGTCTCAAACTCTTAAGCTGGAAACTCTAGGGATATTTTTTTATGCAGTTTACATGGGCTCTTTTGTTTAATGGATTTTGGTTGTTATTGGCCCATTCATTGTTGGGTCCTCCCTTGTGGCTGGCTGAATGAAAGTCACAATCCCCACAATGTATTGTGTATGCTATTGTACAGCAGCTGCCAGAACAAACAGTCAATCCTCCTACAAAACCTACACCAGCAAAAATACTACCTCCAACCACCACCACAATATCAAAAACAAATGATTTAAGATTAATAAAGTTGGGAAGGGAATAAGAATATTGTACAAAAGGAAAAAGTATGTGAGGTGACTAGTAGAAAAAATGATTTTGAGAGACTGGGGGAAGAGAACTAATAAGAGTAGGGAATAGAAGCAAGGGGGAAAAAGAGAAAATAAAATTTACAACATAAATAAAATAAGGAGAGAATAGGGCAAATGGAGTAAGAGAAGGGAGAGTAAAATATGGGATTTAAATTCAAACTAAAATAAAACGTAAAAAATATATAATAAAATAAAAAATAATGAAATATAGGAACAAAATTGGAGACAAAGAAACAATGTTAAAAAAACTCTGCAGGAGAAAAAATAATGTAAATAATGAAAAAAGGACAACATGGAATTCATCACAGCAGAGTCTAGTGTTGTTGGCCTACTGTCTTCTTCAGGATCTGTCCCTGATGTCATCTGGTGTCCCAGTCAAGCTTTAGGCAGCCGATTCGAGGCTACAAGCAGTTCATAGTCTGTGACTGTCTTCTTCAGGATGGGCTGTTCCTTGGTATTCTGCCTCACTGGCTTTCTAACAGCACGAGGCCCAGGGGTGGTGGGCGCCCATCTAGCGTCTGGTAGCACCACAGGTACCACCTCCACCTGCTTCTTGAGGAGGCCTCTGGTACAATAAACAGGTTTGGATACTTGGATCACCCCGCTGCCAGGAGGCTCTGTTCAGTCTTCAGGGAAGATAGCTGGTGTATTTCCTCACCCCTGTGCCACATGACTTGATCTCTCCCAGATTATTTCCAACAATGTATAGTTCCTGATGAATTAGCTGTCTGTTTCATGTGAGGGGCCAGTCTGTGTAAAAGAGTCAGCTCTTTCTTGCTTGGTGCTGATGGCAGCTTTGTTTGACAGCGGGGCCCTGAGTACTCTTGCTGTGCCGATTTATAATCTCTCTGTTCTGCTCTTTTCAGTGAAATAGGGCCCGAGGAGGAGCCAGGATAGTGTCCAGTAAGA
>NW_028098476.1:0-552 GCF_014824575.4 Sturnira hondurensis
GAGGCAGGGCTGGCTGAATTGGGAAACTGAAGACTCAAAACCACTAACTGTGAGGGTTGTGACAGTGGGAGGAGCTCCCAGTCTCACGTGGGAGATCATAGGCAAGTGGGGCTTGAGCGGAGCAAGTGAGCAGCATTGTTCCTTCTGGCCCCTCCCCCACAGGCAGCTCCACAGCACAGTAAACAGGGTTGCCCCCCCACCCCCGAGAATACCTAAGGCTCCACCCCCTTACAATTTAACAGGTGCATGAAGACAAAGAAATATGGCCCAAATGAAAGAACAGATTAAAAAATCCAGAAAACTCTGTTATTTAATGAGAGGCAGAATACCAGTGCTCAAGGACAGATCATCATTATGAACACGAACAGTAGGAATCTCTACAGCACAGTGATAAACAGTAATACTATAAAGTAGCAACCACTCCCAAATCAAAGGGCCTGGCTCAGTGGGAGTAGGCAGACCTGGTTCTGGAAAATGGCAGCCCGCAGTCAGGCTCGCCCGCTGTGGGGAAGGCCAGAGTGAATTCAGGTCATACATTTAGATCTCCGATCC
>NW_028098477.1:0-572 GCF_014824575.4 Sturnira hondurensis
TCAAAGCAAGACTGTAAGCTTCTTTACTCACTCTGCTTAATGTTGTCTTTAAAAGCTTTTTAAATATTTGTCCTCACCTGTTTGGTCTAAAGCTTGCTCTTTGTCAGAGCTGAATGTTTTTTCACTCAGTGTAGTTTTTCTTCCTAATTACACAGATCACATCTCTCATATTTAAGGAAGACTTCTGAAATGGAAGAACAGAGGCTCAAGAATGACTGTCCATCCCTGTCTCCTGTTCTCTGTGCTCATGAGGACTTCCTCCCCTGCTCATCTGTAGCTGGGAAGCATAAAGCCGTGTGTTTCTATTTGTGAAGTTTTCTACACTATTCTACCTAGAGAAGGAGAAAAACAACTCTATCCTTCTATTTATCAGATTAGGAGTTGCCAGGTTGTCTTGAATATAGTTTTTAAGGGATCACATGCCTGAGAGCTCAGTGTGGATTTGTCTTCATTTTTTTTTCTTTTTTTTTTTTTGTCTCTCTTAAAAGAAACAGATAACAACACTTATTTCATACCAGTGGTTCCCAGGCATTTGAATTTTACCATGAATTAAAATATTTAATAGCCAGTAA
>NW_028098478.1:0-668 GCF_014824575.4 Sturnira hondurensis
CAAACAGTGATCCAAAGCTGACTGTTGCTAGTTTGAGAGGATTTAGGAATATGTGAAGGATGAGTCAAGACCAACCTTGCACATGGAAAAGCCACTGATAAATGGTTGGGTAGGCCCAGAGGTTGGGTAGAGCAGAGCCTCAGGGAAACCCCAAACTGGGGAAAACAGTGTTAGCCAGGTTGATGGAGTCTCATATATGGTACCCGCCTGCCAGCTTTGCGGCTCTGAGGGAGGAGGGTTCAGCAGAGGAACAATGGCCTCTGCCTTCCGTTCTGTCTGTGAGAAAGCTGTCCCCATCTCTCTCCCTAATACCAGAGACTTCAGCTCCTCCCCATATGCCACTGGTATCTTTCAAGCTTCCATCTCTTTGCTGGAGCTGAGAGGGAGTGAGTCTGAGTAAGTCAACATGTGGGTCTTTTAAGAAGTGCTTGGGAATCTAGCAGTTCAGTCCCCACTGGCTTTTATAGCCATAAGTGATAGGGACTTATTTCCCTGGCACTGGAACCCTCACCTGGGGGTAGGGGCTGGTGTGTGGCTGGAACCCCTTGCTTTCAAAGTATCCCTTCCAAATTTTTAGCCACCACAGGTGCATGGGACAGCCCATTCTGCATCCGCGTCTCCACTGCTTCTACCAGTCTGGATGGATGTGGTTTCTTTAATTTCATAGC
>NW_028098479.1:0-844 GCF_014824575.4 Sturnira hondurensis
CATTGTTGGTATACAAAAATGCCTTTGATTTCTGTATATTGACTTTGTATCCCGCTGTTTTGCCAAATTCATTTATTAGTTCCAGCAGCTTTTTGATAGAGGCTATAGGGTTTTCCATGTACACTATCATGTCATCTGCAAACAATGCCAGTTTTGTTTCTTCCTTCGTGATTTGGATGTCTTTTATTTCCTTTTCTTGTCTGATCGCTATGGCTAGAACTTCCAATACTATATTGAGTAGAAGTGGTGAAAGTGGACAACCTTGTCTTGTTCCTGATCTTAGTGGAAAAGCTTTCAGTTTTTGCCCATTGAGTATAATGTTGGCTGTAGGTCTTTCATATATGGCCTTTATTATGTTGAGGAATGCTCATTCTACTCCCATTTTTCTGAGTACCTTTATCATAAATGGGTATTGAACCTTACCAAAAGCTTTTTCCGCATCTATTGATATGACCATGTGATTTTTGTCTTTGCTTTTGTTTATATGGTGTATTACGTTTATTGATTTGTGGATATTGAACCATCCTTGCATCCTTGGGATGAATCCCACTTGGTCGTGGTGTATGATCTTTTTAATGTATTATTGGATGCTATTTGCTAATATTTTATTGAGGATTTTAGCGTCTATGTTCATCAGCGATATTGGCCTGATGTTTTCTTTCTTTGTTGTGTCTCTATCTGGTTTTGGAATTAGGATGATGCTGGCTTCATAAAAAGAGTTGGAGAGTTTTCCCTCTTTTTGGATTTTTTGGAACAGTCTGTGAAGAATAGGGGTTAGCTCTTCCTTAAAAGCTTTGTAGAATTCTCCTGTGAAAGCATCTGGTCCGGGGCTTTTGTGTGATGG
>NW_028098480.1:0-1295 GCF_014824575.4 Sturnira hondurensis
TTGAAAGTCACACAGGGTCCTGCCTTCTTGCAGCTCCTCTGGGAGCTGCAGATGCTCTTTTCTGTTTCTGACTGAAAAATAATGGGGAATTCTCAGAAAAAGGGGTTTTATTCCCCAATGGGCTTGACTTAGTTGGCAGCCCTGGGGTCTCACTGGAAGGTGGGGTTACAAGCAGTGCATGTCCCTGCCACCAAGAGGGAGACAGACCAAGTCAAGTCTCTTCTCCTGCTTCTGCTCTTGCCCCTGCAAGACACACAGTCACAGAGCACTGCTCTGAGATGACATCACTCATTGCAGAACCCAGATACACTGTGCTGTTTGGATATTGTGCATCCCAGCACTGCCCTGGTCCCCTTATTTAAGACAATAAGTAATGAAATATTAATGTTTATGATACCAAACCAACTGTAACCTTGGGAAGTAAATCACCTCAAAATGACATGTTTTTATTTCATCATCAAGGTGATATTCCTGTAACGTCTAAAAGTGATCAGAGCAAGAAAGACACATATACAAAACTCAAATATACACAAAGGACATGGACACACACAAAACAGGCAGCTCTTAACTACAATAAAGATGTTCTCAGGTATGTATGTTATCCATCAGAACTGGGCACTTCCTGTCATCACAGCTCTCTTTTCAAACTGCATTTATACCTCCTATGTTTCAAGCAAGGCCCTCTAGAATTTTGATTATACTTTCTATCACAAAACAGAATGTGTAAAAACCAACACACCAATTATTTAGATGATTTCCAAATGAAATTATTGGAAATTGGTTTTCAAGCCATTGGTTTTTCACCCACATGGTAAACGTCCAATTAAAAAAAAAAGGATATTCAGAAAGTCATGGTAGGTATAAAATTGATGGAAATAATTATCAACTTTTACCAAATATATTTATTGAGTACTGTGTGTTAAAGGTAAAGAGTTTGATGTTTTCCTTTGCATCTTGAAAACAAGAGAATAAAGAATTGACTATGTCTTATTGCGCAGAGCCTGAGATATGGACACTTCAGTTTGTAAGAGCCTGGGTTCTGACCGTGAGAGCTGTGACTGAGTGAGGGGAAGTTATTCCTACAGTTTTGAGAAATACCTTCAAAATAGTTCAATTCCATTTTCTCTGATGTTGGCTTCCTTGAATCATATTGTTATTTTTAGGTATTTCTCAGATTTTTATATCCTCACCCAAGGATATGCTTATGGATTTTAGAGAGAGGAGAAAGGAGGGTGAGAGAGAAAGAGAAACATCCATTAGAGAGAGAAACATTGATGGGTTGCCTCTCATATTCA
>NW_028098481.1:0-556 GCF_014824575.4 Sturnira hondurensis
TGATCTAATCTTTGTAAAATATTATTGATGGTTATGTTACCTGTATCTTATGGTATGAGCAGTATTATATTCAATTCTTGCCCTGTGAAAGAGAACTCTAAAGGAATTTAGTAAACAATGGTGTTGCATGGAGTTCTCACTTTTCCATATGCGACTGATTTCACACAGCCTTTACAGGTAGATTAGACTTGTGAATGATCTCAGTCAGCCCTGGTGAGCTGGGCCAGATGAAGGGTGTGCCTCTCTTTGCTTGTGCTGCTGGAGCAGTTTAGCATCATGTGTTTTGTCCTTTCCGTCTCTAAAATTACTAGAATTGTTAATTCATATGCGTGTAAGCATCCTTCAGCTTTTCATGCTGATTGATAATTGTTGGTGACTCTGGGGCATGGAGTTAATATCATTTTTGGTGTTCAGTGTGGTCAGTATTTGCCTTAAGGATTCGGAGAAGCTTTCTCTGTCCACCCTATTTAAATAGGAGTATTTCCCCCTCCAATACATCATCATTTTCTGCCCTCTTTCCTACTAGCTGATGTTATAGTAAATGTTTATTTGCTGA
>NW_028098482.1:0-10003 GCF_014824575.4 Sturnira hondurensis
CACAAACCCGAAATCTTGCTCTACCCCTAGCCCTAACCCTAGCCCTAAACCTCTCACACACAGCCTAGCCCTAGCTTTAACTCCAGCCCTAAACCTAACCCTAAGTCTAACACTAAACAAAACCTTAAACCTAATTCTAGCCCTAACTACAACACTAACCCTAACCATAACCCTAGCATGAACACTAACCCTAACCAAAATCATAATCTTAGCCCTTACCCTTGGCCTAGCCCTAACCTAGCCTTAGCCCTAACACTCAACATAGAGCTACCTGTAACTAGTTCTAAACCTAACTTTAGACCTAACTTTACCCTTACCCCTAACCCTAGCTGTTACCCTAACTCCAACACCAGGCCTAAACCTAACACTAACCCTCACCCTAACTCTAGCCCTAGCACTAGCCCTAGCACTAACCCTAACACTAACTCTGGCCCTAATCCTAGCCCTAAAACTAACCAAAATCATAACACTATCCATAACACTAAACTTAAACTGTGCCCTAACCCTAAACATAACCCTAATACTTATCATATCAATAACCCTATTCCTAGCACTAATCCTAACCCTAAACAAAACCTTACACCTTACCCTGATTCTAACCCTGACCATAACCCTAGCTCTAACCCCTAACCATAGCCATATTTGTAACCCTAACCCTAAACCTTACCCTGGGACTAGCTCTAGACTTATCTCTAAACCTACACCTAACCAAACAATAACCATAGCCCAAGCCCTAACCCTAACCCTAGACCAAACTTTAGCACACATGATAACCACAGACCTAGCCCTAACCATAAACCTAACTCTAACTTTACACTATACCCTAGCCTTCACTCTAACTCTACACCTACCACTTATCCTAGCTCTAACCCTAAATCTATCTGTAGCCCTTAACCCCTGCCATGAACCTTACCTTAACCCTAGACGTAATCTAACACTAGCCCTAGTTCTAGTCCTAGCCCTAACAGACACCCTAACCCTAGACTTAAACATTACACTATCCTAACCTTAGCCCAAGCCCTAGAACTAACCCTAAACCTAACTCTAACCTAAGCCTAAAACTAACCCTAGCCCTAGCCCTACCACTAAACCTTACCCTAATCGTAGCCATAAACTTAGCCCTTGCCATAACTCTACCCCTAGCTTTAACAATAACCCTAGCTCTAACCCTAGACATAACCCTAGACCTAAACTTAGCTCTAATTCTAACCCCAACCATAACACTAGACCTATCCCTAACACTATCCTGAAATCTACCTCTAGCTATACCCAAACAAAACAATAAACCTAGCCCTAACCCTAATCTTAACCCTAACCTACCTTACCATATCCTAAACCTAATGACAAGACTAACACCAGTTTTAACCTTAACCCTAACCCTAGGCCTAACACTAATACTAACCCTTAAACTAGCTCTAGACCTAGCCCTAGCCCAAACCTTACCCTAGCTATAATCCTCACCCTAATTCTAACCCTAGATCTAACCCTTACACCAACCCTGTCTTTAACCCCAAAACTGAACCTAAAACTAACCCTAGCCTTAGCCCTAACATTGAAACTAACCTCAACCCTGGAACTAACCCTAACCCTAACCCTAACCCTAAACATAACCCTAGCCCTAACCCTAACCCTAACCCTAGACCTCACCCTAGCCCTAGCTTTAACTCTAGTTCTAAACCTACCTCTAGCCCAAACCGTAGCCTTACCCCTAACCCTAGCCGTAACCCTAACCCTGGCCTTAACTCGACCCTAAACCTAACCAAAATCCTAACACTATTCCTAACGCCAAACTTAAAAACTGTGACCTAACCCTAAACATAACCCTAATACTTACCCTATCAATAACCCGATTCCTAGCCCTTATTCTAATCCTAATCTGAACCATAACCTTAGACTTCATCCTGAATCTAACCCTACCCATAACCCTAGCCATAACCCCTAACCATAACCTTATTGCTAACCCTAAACTGAAGTCTTACCCTGGCAANCAAAACTGAACCTAAAACTAACCCTAGCCTTAGCCCTAACATTGAAACTAACCTCAACCCTGGAACTAACCCTAACCCTAACCCTAAACATAACCCTAACCCTAGAACTAACCCTAACATGAATCCTAACCCTAGCTATTGCACTAACCATAACCCTAGCCCTAACAATGATATTGACGCTAACCTTAACCCTAAAACTAATAAAGCCTTACCTTAGTTCTAACCTTAACCCTAACCCTAGACCTAACCCAAACACTAACCATGATCAGAGCTCTAAATCTAGCCCAAACCCTAAAGCTAACCCTATTTTTACCCTAACTCTATCCCTGGTCCTAACTTTAGCTCAAACCCTTCCATAACCTAATTTTAACTAAAAATTTAACCCAAGTTCTAGCCCTAGCCCTAGCCCTAGCCTTAACCCTTACCCTAACCCGAACGCTCATTCTATCACTGTCCTTGGCCCTAGCCCGAAACCTACCCCTAGACCTAAACCAACCACTAGCCCTAACCCTACCTCAAGCTCTATTCATAACTCTAACACTAACCCTAGCCCTAAAACTTACACTAACCCTAAAATTAGACCTAACCCTAACATTAGACCCAACCCTAACACTAACCCTAGCCTTGGTCGTAACCCTACCCCTAACCCTAACACTAAGGCTAACTCTAATTCTAATCCTAATCCTAAACCTAAGCCTAGCTGTAGCTCTAAGCCGAGCCCTAACCCTAACCCTAGACCTAATCTTAACACTAACCCTAATCCTACCTATAGCCATAGCCCTAATCCTAACACTAGTTCTACACCAAACCCTAAACCTAAACGAAACAGTAAACCTAACCCTAACCTTAGCACTAACACTGAACTTCACCCTTGCTCTAACCCTGAACATAACCCTAACCATTACCCTATTAATAACCCTATCCCTATCCCTAAACCCAACCATAGCCATAGCCTTAAACCTTACCCTGATTCTAACTTTAACCCTAAACTAAGCATTAAAGCTAACCATAGCCTTATCCCTAAACCTAACCCTAAAACTTACCCTAGACCTAGCCCCAGCCCCAACCCTAACCATTACCCAAACCCTAACCCTAAACATATCCTAAACCTTATCCTAACCCTAACCTTAAAACAAACCCTGAACCTAGAACAAAACCTAACCCTGTCTTTAACCCTAATCCTAAAGGTAACAATAGCCTTAGCTCTTACCCTGATACTAATCACAACCCTGGACCTAACCCTAACCCTAACTATAAACCTAGATCTAACCCTAACACTAACATGAACCCTAGCTCTAGCTCTAACCCTAACCCTAACACTAACCATACACCTAACCCTAACCCTAACCCTAAAACTAACACTAACCCTAGCCATAAACCTAAACCTAGATCTACAACTAATCCTAGCCCTTACCCTAACTCTAGACCTAACACTGACACAAACCCGAACTCATGCTCTAGCCCTAACCCTAGCCCTAACCCTAACCCTAACCCTAGACCTCACCCTAGCCCTAGCTTTAACTCTAGTTCTAAACCTACCTCTAGCCCAAACCCTAGCCTTACCCCTAACCCTAGCCGTAACCCTAACCCGGGCCTTAACTCGACCCTAAACCTAACCAAAATCCTAACACTATTCCTAACGCCAAACTTAAAAACTGTGACCTAACCCTAAACATAACCCTAACACTTACCCTATCAATAACCCGATTCCTAGCCCTTATACTAATCCTAATCTGAACCATAACCTTATACCTTACCTTGATTCTAACCCTACCCATAACCCTAGCCATAACCCCTAACCATAGCCTTATTCCTAACCCTAAACTGAAGTCTTACCCTGGCAATAGCCCTAGCCTTAACTCAAAACCGAACCCTAAAGCAGACAATAACCATAGCCCAAGTTCTAACCCTAACCCTAGACCAAACTTTAGTACAAACAATAACCCCAGACCTAGCCCTAACCACACTAACCCTAACTTTACGCCTTGCCCTAGCCCTCACCTTAACTCTACACCTACCACTTGTCCTAGCTCTAAACCTTATTCTTTCTATAGCCCTAACCCCAGCCATAAACATAACCTTAACCCTAGACTTAAACCTAGCACAAGCCCTAGCCCTAGCCCTAGCCCTAACCGACACCCTAACCCTAGACTTAAAACTTACACTACCCTAGCCTTGGCCCAAGCCCTAGAACTAATCCTAAACCTAACCCTAACCTAAGCCTAAAACTGACTCCAGCCCTACCCTTAAACCTTACCCTAACCCTAACCATAAACCAAGCCCTACCTCTTAAATCAACCCTAACCCTAATCATAATTCTAACCCTAACCTTAGCCCTACCCATAACCCTAGACCTGAACCTAACCCTCAGCCTCGCCTAACTGAAACTCTAGCCTTAACACTACCCCTTAACCTAAACCTAACCCCAACCCTACTTTAACCCAAAGCCTAAACCTACTCCTAAGTCTCAACCTCACCCTAACCTGATACCTAGCCCCATTTCTACCCAAAACCTAACTCTAGCCCTCACCCTAGCCCCAGCCCTAGCCCTAGCCCTAACCCGAACCCTAAACCTAACTCTAATCTTAATTCTAAACTTACCCTTACCCTAACCCTAAATGTAACCTTAACCCTAACCTTAAGCCTAGTCCTGACTCTAACCCTAGCCCTAACACTACCTCTAGCCCTAACCATAACCCTGAAACTAACACTACCTTATCAAAAACACTAACCTAGCCCGAACTCTAATGCTAAACCTAACCCAAAGCCTAACAGTATCCGAACCTGTAACCCGAATCCTAAATCAAACTATAACCTTAGCCCTAGCCTTATACCTAAACCAAATCCTAATCCTAATCCTTACCCAAACTTTAACACTAGCCCTAACCCTAACCCTAGTTCTAACTTCAGCCCTAACCCTAAACCCTACCCTAGCCCTAAACGAAGCCTTAGCCCAAAACCTAGACCTAACCCTAACACTAACACTAACCTTATTCTTAACTCTAACACTAACCCTAACCCTAGCTCTAGCCCTACCACTACTCTAACACTAACCCTATCCCTAACCCTAACCCTAGACCTAACCCTAACACTTACCCTAACCCTAGCCTTAACTCTAGCCTTAACCCAAAACCTAACCTTAAAGCTAACACTAGCCATAGCATTAATCATAGCCCTAACCCTAACACTAACCTTATTCCTAATCCTAACACTAACCCTAACTCTAGCTGTAGCCCTTCCCCTAACCCTAACACTAAACTTACTCTAACCCCCAAAATAACCCTTCCCCTGAACCTAGAACTAACACTAACCCAAACAATAGTTCTAGCTCTAGCCCAGAGCCTAAGACTAACCATAGTCCCAATCCCAACCCTAAACCTAACCAAAACCATAACACTAACCCTAACCGTCAACTTAACCCCACCCTAACCCTAAATGTAACCCTATTTGTAACCTTAACCCTAGCCCTAGACCTAGCTCTAACCCTAACCCTAACCCTACCCCAACCCCTAACCCTAACCATAACACTAATCCTAACAATAATCCTAGCCTTAAACCTAACCATAGCCTAACACTAACACAAACTCTATACCTAATCTTAACACTAACCATGCATCTAGCTCTAGTCCTAGACCTAGTACCAGCCCTAACCCTTGCCCTAGCCCTAAACCTAGCCCTAACCCTAACCCTACACCTCACTCTAACAATAACCTTAGCCCTATCCAAGCCCTAAACCTAAACCTAAACTTAAACGAACCCTAGCCCTAAACCTAGCCTTAACCCTAAACCTAACCGTAGCCCTAACCCTAAAACTAAAACTAACCTTATGCCTAACCCTAACACTAACCCGAAACCTAGCTCTAGCCCTACCCCTAACCCTAATACTAACCTTACACCTAACCATAACCATAACCCTAGACGTAACACTAACCCAAACCCTAGTTCTAGCTTAAGTCCAAAACCTATCACTAACCCTAGCCCTAACACTAGCACTATCCTAACCCTAACCCTAACCCTAACCATATCCCTATATAAAATCCTAAACCTAACCCTAGACCTAGCCCTAACCCAAACCCTATTCCTGGTTCGAACCCTAACCTAACCCTAACCCTAGATCTTACACCAGCCCCAACTGTAACATTAACTTTGACCCTAATCCTAACCAAAGCCCTAGCCTTAGACATCACACTGATTCTAACCCTAACTCTAAATGTAAACCCAACCCTAGCCCTAACCCTAACCTAAAACCTAACCCAAAATGTAATTCTAACCCTAATCCCAGCCCTAGATCTAGCCCTAGCCCTAGTCCTAATCCTAGCCTTAAACCTAACCCTAGGTCTAACCCAAACACTTACCATAACCCTAGCACTAATTCTAGCCCTAACCCGAAACCTAACCCTACCACTAACACTAGCTATAGCAATAATGCTAGCCCCAACCCTAACCTTAACAATAACCTTATTCCTAATCCTAACACTAACACTTACCCCTAACCCCAACCCTAACACTTACCCTACACCTAACACTAAATCTAACCTGAACAATAGCTCTCGTTCTAGCCCAAATCCTAACACTAACCATACCCCTAACCCCAACCCTAATTATAAGTGTAAACTTAAACCTGCCCTAACCCTAAATGTAACCCTATTTCTAACCTTAAATGTAGCCCTAAAGCTACACCTAGCCCTAGCCCTAGCCCTAACCCTAAACCTAATCCTAAATCCAGACCTAACCCTAAACTTAACCCTTGCCCTAACTCTAATTCTAAGCAAATCCCTAACCTTAACCCTACCCCTAGCTCTAACCCTAGTCCTACCCCTAACCCTAGCCATAACCCTAACCCTTGATCTAACCTTAAAACTTACCCTAACCCTAGCTATGGCCCTAGCCCTATACATAACACTAACACAACACATAGCCCTAACCAAAATCCTAGACCTAATCCTAACACTAACCCTAACTCTAGCTCTAGCACTAGCTCAAGGTTTAACCCTAGCTCTAATCCTAACTCTAATTCTAATCCTAGACCTAACCCTACCCTGCACTCTAACCCTAGACCTAACCCAACACAAACCCTAACCTAGCTCTAGACCAAGTCCTAAACCTAAAAGTAACCCTAGGCCTAAATATGAACCTAACCCTAGCCCTAGCCCTAGTTCTAAACCTAAACCTCACCAAAGGCCAAGTGGTAACCCTACCCCTACCCCTAACCCTATCCCTAACACTACACCTAACTCTAGCCCTTGCCCTACCAGTAATCCTAGCCCTAACTCTAACCCTAAATTTCGTGCTAACACTAAACTAATAAGAACCCCAGCCCTAGCCTTCAGCCTAGCCCTAACTGTAACCCTTGCCCTACAGCTGGCCTTAGCCCTAATCCTAATGGTCACCTGAACTCTAACCCTAGCCCTAGCCCTAACTATAACCCTAAAGCTACTCCAAACCCTGTACCTAATCATAGCCCTAGCCCTGACCCTAGCCCTAACCCTAAACTTGACTCTAACCCTAAATTAGGTCGCACCCTAACATAAATCTTGCCCTAACCCTAACCTTAAACCTAACCCTCACCCTAACCATAACCCTAACCCTAGCCTAGCCCTAATCCTAACCCTAGCTCTAGCCCTAACCCAAAATCTAGCCTTAGACCTGAACCTGATTCTAACGCTAACTCTGACACTAACTCTAACCCTAACCCTAACCCAAACTCTAAATGAAACCCTAATCCCAACACTAGCCCTAACACAAACCCTAACATTAATCTTTATTATAATCCTAACCCTAGACCTAGCCCTAACATTAACCCTAGCCCTAGCCATAAACCTAACCCTAAGCTTAAACCTAACCCTAACACTAAACATAACCCTAGCTATAGCCCTAGCCATAGCCATAGCCTTATCCTTACCCTAACCATAGCCCTAATCCTAGCCATAGCCCTAATCTTAGCCCTAACCATAACAATACCCTAACCCTAACCCTAACACTAAACCTAACCCTAACCGTAGCCCTGGTCCTAGCCCTAACCTACACCCAACCCTAAATCTAACCCTAGCCCTACCCATAACACTAAACTTAATTCTAGCCTGGACCCTAACCCTAACCCTAACCCTAGCCCTACCCCTAATGCTAGCTCTAACCCGAACCCTAAACCTAGGCCTAACCATAACACTAACCCTAACTCTAGCTGTAGCCCAAACCCTAACCATTACATAACCCTAGCTCTTACCCTAACACTACCCTAACCCTATACCTAATCTTAACCTCTGCCCTAACCCTAACCCTAAATGAAACCCTAACACAAACCCTAGCCCTCAACCTAACCCTAACCCTAGACGTAACCCTAAAACTAAATGTAACCCTAACCATAACCATAACCCTAAAAAGAGCACTAACCCTAACCTTAGCCCCAGCCCTAATCATAATCCTAACACTAAAAGTATCCTAATGCAAAACCTAACTCTAATCCTAATCCTAATTCTAAACCTAGCCTAAGTTCTATCCAAATCCTAAACATAAAACTAACTCTAATCCTAGCTGTTGCCCTAGCCCTAGTACTAACCCTAGCCATAAACCTAGAGCTAACCCTAGCAATAACCCTACCCTATCCCTAACCATACCACTAACCCTAGACCTAGCCATAGCCCTAAACCTAATTCTAACCCTAACACTAGACCTAGCCTGAAATCTAACCCTAACGATAGTCCTAGCTCTACTCCAAGCCCTAAAACCAACCCTAAACATAACCATACCATAACCCTAACCCTAAACGAAACCTTGAACCTAATTTAGCCCTAGCCCTAACACTAATCCAAACTTTAACCCTAATTCTAATTCTAACCCTAATCATCACCTTAGCCATGATCCTAGCTCTAGCCATAACCCTAGTCCTAGACTTGGCTCTAGCCCTAACCATAACCATACCCTGAACTCTAACCCTAGATGTAGCTCTATCTCTAACCCTAACCCTAACTGTAATCCTAACCCAAAACTGAACCCTAACCCTAATCCCAGCCCTAGCCCTAGCTGTAGCCCTAACTATAGCCCTAGACCTAAACCTAACCTCATATCTAAACAAACCACTATCCTAACCCTAGTTCTAACTATTTCTAACTCTAAAACTAAACCTAGCCCTAAACCTTACCCTAACCCTAACACTAGACCTAACTCTAATCAAAACTCTAGACCTAACCCTAACCTTAACCCTAGCCCTAAACTTAGCCCTAGCTATAACCCTAACAATAGACTTAACACTTACACTAAACCTAGCCCTAGCCCTAGCCCAAGCCCTAGCCCTAGCCTAAACCTAGCCCCACACCTAACCCTAGTTCTAAGTCTAATCCTAAAGCTAACTGTAGCCATAGCTGTAGCATTCATCCTAACCCTAAACCTAACCATAATCCTAACCCTAAATGAAAACCTAAACCTAACCCAACTCGAAGGCCTAACCCTAACCCTATTCCTAATTCGAACCCGAACCTTAGCACTAACCCTAGCTCTAGCCCTAGCCTCATCCCTAACACTAAATCTGTCTCTAACACACACCCTAACCCTAACCAAAACCCTACCCTAGACGTGACCCTGATTCTAAACCTAACCTTAACCCTAACCCTATCCCTAAACAAAACCCTAAACCTAACCCTAGTCCTAGCCCTATTTCTGGCCCAAACCTTAGCCATAACTCTAACCCTAAATCTAACTCTAACACTTAACGAACACTAGCTCTAGCCCTAGCCCAAACCCTAACCCTAAATCTAACCCTAGACCTTGCCATAGCCCTAACCTTAATTATAACCCTAACACTAGCCCTAAGACTACCCCTAACCCTAACACTAGCCCTAGCCATAATCCTAACCATAGATCTAACCATAATTCTAACCCTAACACTAGCTCTACCCTTCTCCCTAACTCTAACACCAACAAAAGATCTAACCCTAACACTAACCCTATCCCTAACATTAACCCTAGCCCTGATTCTAACCCTAACCCTAACCCTAACCCTAGCCCTAACCCTAATCCTA
>NW_028098482.1:16818-25494 GCF_014824575.4 Sturnira hondurensis
GTTAGGACTAGGGTTAATGTTAGGGTTAAGGCTAGAGCTAGGGCAACGTTTAGTGTTAGGGTTGGGTCTAACGTTAGGGTTAGGGTAGGGTTAGGTTTACAGCTAGAGTGGGGGTTAGGCCTAGGGCTAGAGCTAGGGCTAGGGTTAGTTTTAGGGTTAGGTCTAGGGTTAGGGTTAGGGCTGGGGATATGGCTTGGGCTAGGGCTAGGTTTAGTGTAAGCGTTGAATCTATTGTTAGGGTTAGGATTAGAATCAGGGTAAGGTCTAAGGCTATGGTTAGAGTTAGGAATAGGGCTAGGGATAGGGATACTGATAGTGTAAGGATTACAGTTACATTTAGGGTTAGAGCTAGGGCTAGGGTTAGTATTAGAGTCAGGTCTAGAGTTAGGGTTAGTGTTAGAGTTAGGAGTAGAGGTAAAGCTAGGGTTAGGGTTAGTGTTAGCTCTAGTTCTTGGGTCAGGGTTAGAGTTAAGGCTAGGGCTAGTTTTAGGGCTAGGGTTAGGGTTTTCATTAGGGTTAGGTTTAGTCTTAGGGTTAGTGTTAGGGTTAGGTCTAGAGGTAGAGCTAGGATTAGTGTTAGGGTTAGGGGTAAAGTTAGAATTAAGGTTAACGTTATGGTTGGGAGTAGGTTTAGGAGTTGCAGTAGTTTTAGGGCTAGGGTTAGGGTTAGGGTTATGTTTAAGTCTAGAGTTACAGCTTGGGCCACGTTTAGGGTTAGGCTTAGTGCTAGGGTTAGGACTAGGTCTAGGGTTTGGGTTAGAATTAAGGCTAGAGCTAGATCTAGGTTTAGGGTTAGTGTTAGTGCTAGGGTTAGGTGTAGGACTATGGTTAGGTGTAGGTTTTTGTTTAGGGTAAGGCTAGTGTTAGGGGTAGGGATAGGGCTAGGATTAGGGCTAGGTTCAGGGTTAGGTTTAAGTTTAAGTTCAGGGTAAAAGTTAGGATACGTTTAAGGTTAGGGTTTGTGTGAGTACTAGGGCTAGGGTTAGGGTTAAGTTTAAGTTTAAGTCTAGGAATAGAACTATGGGTAGAATTAGGTTTAGGTTTAGGATTAGAGTTAAAGTTTGGATAGGGTTAGAGTTAGGATTATGGTTAGGGTGAGAGGGAGGCCCAGGCCTAGGACTAGGGTTAAGGTTAGTGCTATGGTTAGTGCTAGGGCTAGGGTGAGTGTTAATGTTAGTGTTAGGTGTAGGATTTTGATTAGTGTTAGTGTTAGGATTAGGATTAGGGTTAATGTTAGGGTTAGGGTTCGAAGTAAAGCTAGTGTTAGGGTTAAGATTAGACTTAGAGTTAGGTCTAGGGTTAGTGTTAGGGTTAGTCACAGGGTTAAGGCTAGTATTAGATTTAGGGCTAGGGTAGGTCTAGGGTTACAGTAAGGGTTTAGGTTAGGGCTAGGGCTAGAGGTAGGGGTAGGCTTAGTTTTAGGATTAGCTCTAGGATTAGGGTTAGGGCTAGGGCTAGGGTTAGGGTTAGGGATAGGCTTAGTGTTAGGGTTAGATCTTTTGTTGGTGTTAGAGTTAGGGAGAAGGGTAGAGCTAGTGTTAGGGTTAGAATTATGGTTAGATCTATGGTTAGGATTATGGCTAGGGCTAGTGTTAGGGTTAGGGGTAGTCTTAGGGCTAGTGTTGGGGTTATAATTAAGGTTAGGTCTATGGCAAGGTCTAGGATTAGATTTAGGGTTAGGGTTTGGGCTAGGGCTAGAGCTAGTGTTCGTTAAGTGTTAAGGTTAGATTTAGGGTTAGAGTTATGGCTAAGGTTTGGGCCAGAAATAGGGCTAGGACTAGGGTTAGGTGTAGGGTTTTGTTTAGGGATAGGGTTAGGGTTAAGGTTAGGTTTAGAATCAGGGTCACGTCTAGGGTAGGGTTTTGATTAGGGTTAGGGTGTGTGTTAGAGACAGATTTATTGTTAGGGATGAGGCTAGGGCTAGAGCTAGGGTTAGTGCTAGGGTTAGGGTTCAAATTAGGAATAGGGTTAGGGTTAGGCCTTCGAGTTGGGTTAGGTTTAGGTTTTCATTTAGGGTTAGGATTATGGTTAGGTTTAGGGTTAGGATGAATGCTACAGCTATGGCTGCAGTTAGCTTTAGGATTAGACTTAGAACAAGGGTTAGGTGTGGGGCTAGGTTTAGGCTAGGGCTAGGGCTTGGGCTAGGGCTAGGGCTAGGTTTAGTGTAAGTGTTAAGTCTATTGTTAGGGTTATAGCTAGGGCTAAGTTTAGGGCTAGAGTTAAGGTTAGGGTTAGGTCTAGGGTTTTGATTAGAGTTAGGTCTAGTGTTAGGGTTAGGGTAAGGTTTAGGGCTAGGTTTATTTTTAGAGTTAGAAATAGAGTTAGAACTAGGGTTAGGATAGTGGTTTGTTTAGATCTGAGGTTAGGTTTAGGTCTAGGGCTATAGTTAGGGCTATAGTTAGGGCTAGAGCTAGGGCTAGGGCTGGGATTAGGGCTAGGGTTCAGTTTTGGGTTAGGATTACAGTTAGGGTTAGGGTTCGAGATAGAGCTACATCTAGGGTTAGAGTTCAGGGTATGGTTATGGTTAGGGCTAGAGCCAAGTCTAGGACTAGGGTTATGGCTAGAGCTAGGATCATGGCTAAAGTGATGATTAAGGTTAGAATTAGAATTAGGGTTAAAGTTTGGATTAGTGTTAGGGCTAGGGCTAAATTAGGTTCAAGGTTTCGTTTAGGGTTAGGGTTATGGTATGGTTATGTTTAGGGTTGGTTTTAGGGCTTGGATTAGAGCTAGGGCTATTGTTAGGGTTAGATTTCGGGCTAGGTCTAGTGTTAGGGTTAGAATTAGGGTTAGGGCTATGGCTAGGTCTAGGGTTAGTGGTATGGTTAGGGATAGGGTAGGGTTATTGCTAGGGTTAGCTCTAGGTTTGTGGCTAGGGTTAGTACTAGGGCTAGGGCTAGGATTAGAGTTAGTTTTATGTTTAGGATTTGGGTAGAACTTAGGCTAGGTTTAGAATTCGGATTAGGATTAGAGTTAGGTTTTGCGTTAGGATACTTTTAGTGTTAGGATTATGATTAGGGCTGGGGCTAAGGTTAGGGTTAGTGCTCTTTTTAGGGTTATGGTTATGGTTAGGGTTACGTTTAGTTTTAGGGTTACGTCTAGGGTCAGGGTTAGGTTGAGGGCTAGGGTTTGTGTTAGGGTTTCATTTAGGGTTAGGGTTAGGGCAGAGGTTAAGACTGGGTATATGGTTAGGGTAGTGTTAGGGTAAGAGCTAGGGTTATGTAATGGTTAGGGTTTGGGCTACAGCTAGAGTTAGGGTTAGTGTTATGGTTAGGCCTAGGTTTAGGGTTTGGGTTAGAGCTAGCATGAGGGGTAGGGATAGGATTAGGGTTAGGGTTAGGGTTAGGGTCCGAGCTAGAATTAGGTTTAGTGTAATGGGTAGGGCTAGGGTTAGATTTAGGGTTGGGTGTAGGTTAGGGCTGGGACCAGGGCTACAGTTAGGGTTAGGTTTAGTGTTAGGGTTATGGTTAGGGTACTGTTATGGTTAGGGCTAGGATTAGGGCTATGGCTAGGATTAGGGCTATGGTTAGGGTAAGGATAAGGCTATGGCTAGGGCTAGGGCTAGGGCTAGGGTTATGTTTAGTGTTAGGGTTAGGTTTAAGCTTAGGGTTAGGTTTAGGATTAGGGTTAGGTTTATGGCTAGGGCTAGGGTTAATGTTAGGGCTAGGGTTAGGGCTAGGTCTAGGGCTAGGATTATAATAAAGATTAGTGTTAGGGTTTGTGTTAGGGCTAGTGTTGGGATTAGGGTTTCATTTAGAGTTTGGGTTAGGGTTAGGGTTAGTGTCAGAGTTAGCGTTAGAATCAGGTTCAGGTCTAAGGCTAGATTTTGGGTTAGGGCTAGAGCTAGGTTTAGGATTAGGGCTAGGCTAGGGTTAGGGTTATGGTTAGGGTGAGGGTTAGGTTTAAGTTTAGGGTTAGGGCAAGATTTATGATATGTTTAGGGTTAGGGTTAGGGTGAGAGCTAATTTAGGGTTAGAGTCAAGTTTAGGGTTAGGGCTAGGGTCAGGGCTAGGGCTATGATTAGGTACAGGGTTTGGAGTAGATTTAGGGTTACAGTTAGGGCTAGGGCTAGGGTTAGAGTTCGGGTGACCATTAGGATTAGGGCTAAGGCCAGCTGTAGGGTAGGGTTACAGTTAGGGCTAAGCTGAAGGCTAGGGCTGGGGTTCTTATTAGTGTTAGTGTTAGCACTAAGTTTAGGGTTAGAGTTAGGGCTAGGATTACTGGTAGGGCAAGGGCTAGAGTTAGGTGTAGTGTTAGGGATAGGGTTAGGGGTAGGGGTAGAGTTACCACTTGGCCTTTGGTGAGGTTTAGGTTTAGAACTAGGGCTAGGGCTAGGGTTAGGTTCATATTTAGGCCTAGGGTTACTTTTAGGTTTAGGACTTGGTCTAGAGCTAGGTTAGGGTTTATGTTGGGTTAGGTCTAGGGTTAGGTGCGGGGTAGGGTTAGGTCTAGGATTAGAATTAGAGTTAGGATTAGAGCTAGGGTTAAACCTTGGGCTAGTGCTAGAGCTAGAGTTAGGGTTAGTGTTAAGATTAGGTCTAGGATTTTGGTTAGGGCTATGTGTTGTGTTAGTGTTATGTATAGGGCTAGGGCTATAGCTAGGGTTAGGGTAAGTTTTAAGGTTAGATAAAGGGTTAGGGATATGGCTAGGGTTAAGGGTAGGACTAGGGTTAGGGCTAGAGGTAGGGTTAAGGTTAGGGCTTTGCTTAGAATTAGAGTTAGGGCAAGGGTTAAGTTTAGGGTTAGGTCTGGATTTAGGATTAGGTTTAGGGCTAGGGCTAGGGCTAGGTCTAGCTTTAGGGCTATGTTTAAGGTTAGAAATAGGGTTACATTTAGGGTTAGGGCAGGTTTAAGTTTACACCTATAATTAGGGTTAGGGTTAGGGGTATGGTTAGTGTTAGGATTTGGGCTAGAACTAGAGCTATTTTTCAGGTTAGATTTAGTGTTAGGTGTAGGGTAAGTGTTAGGGTTGGGGTTAGGGGTAAGTGTTAGTGTTAGGATTAGGAATAAGGTTAGTGTTAAGGTTAGGGTTGGGGCTAGAATTAGTGCTATAGCTAGTGTTAGTGGTAGGGTTAGGTTTTGGGTTAGGGCTAGAGTTAGTGCTAGGGTTATGGTAAGTGTTTGGGTTAGACCTAGGGTTAGGTTTAAGGCTAGGGTTAGGACTAGGGCTAGGGCTAGATCTAGGGCTAGGATTAGGGTTAGAATTACATTTTGGGTTAGGTTTTAGGTTAGGGTTAGGGTTGGGTTTACATTTAGAGTTAGGGTTAGGGTTAGAATCAGTGTGATGTCTAAGGCTAGGGTTTTGGTTAGGGTTAGGGTCAAAGTTAATGTTACAGTTGGGGCTGGTGTAAGATCTAGGGTCAGGGTTAGGGTTAGGGTTCGAACTAGGAATAGGGTTAGGGTTAGGGCTAGGTCTAGGGTTAGGTTTAGGATTTTATATAGGGATACGGTTAGGGTTAGGGTTAGGATACTGTCAGGTTTAGGGTTAGGATTAGTGCTAGTGTTAGGGCTAGGGTGAGTGATAGGTTTTGGACTTAAGCTAAAACTAGGGTTCGGGTTAGTGTTACGTCTAGGGTTAGGGTTAGGGTTAGGTGTAAGGTTAGTATTAGGGTTATGGGTAGGGCTAGAGCTAGGTTTCGGGTTAGTGTTAGGGTTAGGCATAAGGTTAGTTTTAGTTTTAGGGTTAGGGCTACGGTTAGGTTTAGGGTTAAGGCTAGGTTTAGGGCTAGGGTTCGTTTAAGTTTAGGTTTAGGTTTAGGGCTTGGATAGGGCTAAGGTTATTGTTAGAGTGAGGTGTAGGGTTAGGGTTAGGGCTAGGGCAAGGGTTAAGGTTGGTACTAGGTCTAGGACTAGAGCTAGATGCATGGTTAGTGTTAAGATTAGGTATAGAGTTTGTGTTAGTGTTAGGCTATGGTTAGGTTTAAGGCTAGGATTATTGTTAGGATTAGTGTTATGGTTAGGGTTAGGGGTTGGGGTAGGGTTAGGGTTAGGGTTAGAGCTAGGTCTAGGGCTAGGGTTAAGGTTACAAATAGGGTTACATTTAGGGTTAGGGTGGGGTTAAGTTGACGGTTAGGGTTAGTGTTATGGTTTTGGTTAGGTTTAGGGTTGGGATTGGGACTATGGTTAGTCTTAGGCTCTGGGCTAGAGCTAGAACTATTGTTTGGGTTAGTGTTAGTTCTAGGTTCAGGGGAAGGGTTATTTTGGGGGTTAAAGTAAGTTTAGTGTTAGGGTTAGGGGAAGGGCTACAGCTACAGTTAGGGTTAGTGTTAGGATTAGGAATAAGGTTAGTGTTAGGGTTAGGGCTATGATTAATGCTATGGCTAGTGTTAGCTTTAAGGTTAGGTTTTGGGTTAAGGCTAGAGTTAAGGCTAGGGTTAGGGTAAGTGTTAGGGTTAGGTCTAGGGTTAGGGTTAGGGATAGGGTTAGTGTTAGAGTAGTGGTAGGGCTAGAGCTAGGGTTAGGGTTAGTGTTAGAGTTAAGAATAAGGTTAGTGTTAGTGTTAGGGTTAGGTCTAGGTTTGGGGCTAAGGCTTCATTTAGGGCTAGGGTAGGGTTTAGGGTTAGGGCTGAAGTTAGAACTAGGGTTAGGGTTAGGGCTAGTGTTAAAGTTTGGGTAAGGATTAGGATCAGGATTTGGTTTAGGTATGAGGCTAGGGCTAAGGTTATGGTTTGATTTAGGATTCGGGTTACGAGTTCGGATACTGTTTGGGTTAGGTTTAGCATTAGAGTTTGGGCTAGGTTAGTGTTTGTGATAAGGTAGTGTTAGTTTCAGGGTTATGGTTAGGGCTAGAGGTAGTGTTAGGGCTAGGGTTAGAGTCAGGACTAGGCTTAAGGTTAGGGTTAAGGTTACATTTAGGGTTAGGGTAAGGGTAAGTTTAGAATTAAGATTAGGGTTAGGTTTAGGTTTAGGGTTCGGGTTAGGGCTAGGGCTAGGGCTAGGGTGAGGGCTAGAGTTAGGTTTTGGGTAGAAATGGGGCTAGGTATCAGGTTAGTGTGAGGTTGAGACTTAGGAGTAGGTTTAGGTTTTGGGTTAAAAGTAGGGTTGGGGCTAGGTTTAGGTTAAGGGGTAGTGTTAAGGCTAGAGTTTCAGCTAGGCGAGGCTGAGGGTTAGGTTCAGGTCTAGGGTTATGGGTAGGGCTAAGGTTAGGGTTAGAATTATGATTAGGGTTAGGGTTGATTTAAGAGGTAGGGCTTGGTTTATGGTTAGGGTTAGGGTTTCATTTATGTTTAGGGTTAGGGATAAGGTTAGAAGTAGGGTTAGTGCTAGGGTTAGGATTAGGATTAGGATTAGGATTAGGTCTAGTGCTAGGGTTAAGGTTAGGGCTAGGATTAGATTTAGGGTTAGGGCTAGGGCTAGGTCTAGGGATAAGTTTAGGGAGAAGTTTGATGCTAGGGCTGTGGTTAGGTTTGGGTTTAGATCTAGGGTTAGGTTTCAAGCTAGGGTAGGGTTAGGGTTAGGGATAGAATTACGACTAGGGTGAGGGTTAGTGTGAGGGTTAGGTCTAATGTTAGGGTTAAGGTCTAATTTTGGGGTTAAAGTTTAGGGCTAGGGTTAGTGTTAGAGCTTTGAATCGAGCTTCAGCTAGGGTGAGGGTTAGTGTTTAGTTTAGGCATAGGCTTAGGTTTAGGGATAGGGCTAAGACTAGAGTTAGGGTTAGGGTTAGGGCCAGGGGAAGAACTTGGATAAGTTTTCAGTTAAAATTAGGTTTTGGGAAGGGTTTGAGCTGAAGTTATGGCCAGGGATAGGGTTAGGGTAGAAATAGGGTTAGCTTAAGGGTTAGGGCTAGATCTAGAGCTAGGATTAAAGTTAGTGTTAGGGTTAGGTCTAGGGTTAGGGTTAAGTTTAGAACAAGGTAATCGCTTTATTAGTTTTAGGGGAAAAGTTAGGATTAGGACCATTGCTGGTGGTATGGTTACGGTTAGTGCAAGAGATAGGGTTAGGGTTAGTGTTAGGGTTAGTTCTAGGGTTAGGGTTAGGTTCAAGTTTAGGGTTAGTGTTAGGGTTAGGGTTAGGATTAGAGCCAGGGTTAGGGCTTGGGCTAGGGCTAGGTCTAGAGCTAGGGTTAGGGTTAGTGTTAGGGTTAGGTCTAGTGTTAGGGTTAAGTTTAGAACAAGTATTAGGCTTGTCCTTAGGTTTAGGTTATGGTTAGGGATAGGAATAGGGTTAGGGTTATGTCTAGGTTTGGTGTTAGTGTTAGGGTTAGGGTTGGAATGAGGATCAGGGCTTAGGTTAATGTTAGGGTTAGAATTAGGTTTAGGTCTAGGGCTAATAATAAGGTTACAGTTAGGCTTAGGGTTAGGGTTGGGATTAGGCCTAGCGTTAGGTCTAGGGCTAGGACTAGGTCTAGAGCTAAGGTTAGGTTTAGTTTTAGGATTAGTATAGGGTTAGTCTCAGGGTTAGGGCTATTGTTATGCTTAGGGTTAGAATTAAGGCAAAGTTTAGGGCTAGAGTTAGGGCTAGGGTAGGGCTAGGGTTAGGGTTAAGACTGGTGATAGGGTTAAGGCAAGGGTTAGGTTTATGGCTAGGGTTAGGGTAAGGTTTAAGGGTAGGGCTGGAGTCAGTTTTAGGCTTAGGTTAGGGTTAGGTTTAGGATTAGTTCTAGGGCTTGGGCCAAGGCTAGGGTAGTGTAAGTTTTAAGTCTAGGGTTAGGGTGTCGGTTAGGGCTAGGGCTAGGGCTAG
>NW_028098482.1:25796-30378 GCF_014824575.4 Sturnira hondurensis
ATTTGGTTTAGGTATAAGGCTAGGGCTAAGGTTATGGTTTGATTTAGGATTCGGGTTACGGGTTCGGATACTGTTAGGGTTTGGGTTAGGTTTAGCATTAGAGTTCGGGCTAGGTTAGTGTTTGTGATAAGGTAGTGTTAGTTTCAGGGTTATGGTTAGGGCTAGAGGTAGTGTTAGGGCTAGGGTTAGAGTCAGGACTGGGCTTAAGGTTAGGGTTAAGGTTACATTTAGGGTTAGGGTAAGGTTAAGTTTAGAATTAAGATTAGGGTTAGGTTTAGGGTTCGGGTTAGGGCTAGGGCTAGGGCTAGGGTGAGGGCTAGAGTTAGGTTTTGGGTAGAAATGGGGCTAGGTATCAGGTTAGGGTGAGGTTGAGACTTAGGAGTAGGTTTAGGTTTTGGGTTAAAAGTAGGGTTGGGGTTAGGTTTAGGTTAAGGGGTAGTGTTAAGGCTAGAGTTTCAGCTAGGCGAGGCTGAGGGTTAGGTTCAGGTCTAGGATTATGGGTAGGGCTAAGGTTAGGGTTAGACTTATGATTAGGGTTAGGGTTGATTTAAGAGGTAGGGCTTGGTTTATGGTTAGGGTTAGGGTTTCATTTATGTTTAGGGTTAGGGATAAGGTTAGAAGTAGGGTTAGTGCTAGGGTTAAGATTAGGATTAGGATTAGGACTAGCGCTAGGGTTAAGGTTAGGGCTAGGATTAGATTTAGGGTTAGGGCTAGGGCTAGGTCTAGGGATAAGTTTAGGGAGAAGTTTGATGCTAGGGCTGGGGTTAGGTTTGGGTTTAGATCTAGGGTTAGGTTTCAAGCTAGGGTAGGGTTAGGGTTAGGGATAGAATTACGACTAGGGTGAGGGTTAGTGTGAGGGTTAGGTCTAATGTTAGGGTTAAGGTCTAATTTTGGGGTTAAAGTTTAGGGCTAGGGTTAGTGTTAGAGCTTTGAATCGAGCTTCAGCTAGGGTGAGGGTTAGTGTTTAGTTTAGGCATAGGCTTAGGTTTAGGGATAGGGCTAAGACTAGAGTTAGGGTTAGGGTTAGGGCCAGGGGAAGAACTTGGATAAGTTTTCAGTTAAAATTAGGTTTTGGGAAGGGTTTGAGCTGAAGTTATGGCCAGGGATAGGGTTAGGGTAGAAATAGGGTTAGCTTAAAGGTTAGGGCTAGATCTAGAGCTAGGATTAAAGTTAGTGTTAGGGTTAGGTCTAGGGTTAGGGTTAAGTTTAGAACTAGGTAATCGCTTTATTAGTTTTAGGGGAAAAGTTAGGATTAGGATCATTGCTAGTGGTATGGTTACGGTTAGTGCAAGAGATAGTGTTAGGGTTAGGGTTAGATCTAGTGTTAGGGTTAAGTTTAGAACAAGTATTAGGCTTGTCCTTAGGTTTAGGTTATGGTTAGGGATAGGAATAGGGTTAGGGTTATGTCTAGGTTTAGTGTTAGTGTTAGGGTTAGGGTTGGAATGAGGATCAGGGCTTAGGTTAATGTTAGGGTTAGAATTAGGTTTAGGTCTAGGGCTAATAATAAGGTTACGGTTAGGCTTAGGGTTAGGGTTGGGATTAGGCCTAACGTTAGGTCTAGGGCTAGGACAAGGTCTAGAGCTAGGGTTAGGTTTAGTTTTAGGATTAGTATAGGGTTAGTCTCAGGGTTAGGGCTAGTGTTATGGTTAGGGTTAGAATTACGGCCAAGTTTAGGGTTAGAGTTAGGGCTAGGGTTAGGGTTAAGACTGATGATAGGGTTAAGGCAAGGGGTAGGTTTATGGCTAGAGTTAGGGTAAGGTTTAAGGGTAGGGCTGGAGTCAGTTTTAGGCTTAGGTTAGGGTTAGGTTTAGGATTAGTTCTAGGGCTTGGGCCAAGGCTAGGGTAGTGTAAGTTTTAAGTCTAGGGTTAGGGTGTCGGTTAGGGCTAGGGCTAGTGCTAGTGCTAGGTTTAAGTCTAGGGTTAAGGTTATGTTTATGGCTGGGGTTAGGGCTATAGAAAGAATAAGGGTTAGAGCTAGGACAAGTGGTAGGTGTAGAGTTAAGGTGAGGGCTAGGGCAAGGCATAAAGTTAGGGTTAGTGTGGTTAGGGCTAGGTCTGGGGTTATTGTTTGTACTAAAGTTTGGTCTAGGGTTAGGGTTAGAACTTGGGCTATGGTTATTGTTTGGTTTAGGGTTTGGTTTTGAGTTAAGGCTAGGGCTATTGCCAGGGTAAGACTTCAGTTTAGGGTTAGCAATAAGGCTATGATTAGGGGTTATGGGTAGGGTTAGAATCAGGGTAAGGTATAAGGTTATGGTTCAGATTAGGATTAGTATTAGGGCTAGGAATCGGGTTATTGATAGGGTAAGTGTTAGAGTTATGTTTAGGGTTAGGGCACAGTTTTTAAGTTTGGCGTTAGGAATAGTGTTAGGATTTTGGTTAGGTTTAGGGTCGAGTTAAGGCCAGGGTTAGGGTTAGGGCTAGTTTTGGGGTTAGGGTTATGGCTAGGGTTAGGGGTAAGGCTAGGGTTTGGGCTAGAGGTAGGTTTAGAACTAGAGTTAAAGCTAGGGCTAGGGTGAGGTCTAGGGTTAGGTTTAGGTTTAGGGCTAGGGTTAGGGCTAGAGCATAAGTTCGGGTTTGTGTCAGTGTTAGGTCTAGAGTTAGGGTAAGGGCTAGGATTAGTTGTAGATCTAGGTTTAGGTTTATGGCTAAGGTTAGTGTTAGTTTTAGGGTTAGGGTTAGGGCTATGGTTAGTGTTAGGGTTAGGGATAGAGCTAGAGCTAGGGTTCATGTTAGTTTTAGTGTTAGGTCTAGGTTTATGGTTAGGGTTAGGGTTAGGTCCAGGGTTGTGATTAGTATCAGGGTAAGAGCTAAGGCTATTGTTACATTTAGGATTAGGGTTAAAGACAGGGTTAGGGTTAGGTTTTGTTCTAGGTTCAGGGTTTAAGGTTAGGTTTAGGATAAAATTTAGGATATGTTTAGGGTTAGGGTTTGGGTGAGGGCTCGGTTTGGGGTTAGTGTTTGGGTAATGGTTAGGGTTGGGGCTGGGACTAGGTCTAGGGTAAGTTTTAGGGTTAGGTTTAGGGATAAGGCTATGGTTAGGTTTAATGCTTAGTTTAGGGTTAAAGTTAGAATCAGGGTAAGGTTTAGGCTATGGTTATGGTTGGATTTAGGTATAGGGATAGGGTTATTAATAGGGTAATGGTTAGGGTTATGTTCAGGGTTAGAGCAAGGGTGAAGTTCAGTGTTAGTGCTAAGGTTAGGGTTAGGTTTACTGTTTCAGTTAGGTTTAGGGTTTAGTGTAGAACTAGTGTTAGGATTAGGGCTATGGCTATAGGTAGGATTAGGGTTAGTGTTAAGGTTAGGTCTAGGGTTAGGGTTAGGGCTCAGCTTAGAGCTACAGCTAGGCTTAGGTTTAGGATTAGGATTAGAATTAGAGTTAGCCTTAGTGTTAGGGTTAGGGGTAGGTTTACGACCAAGGCTAGGGTTAGTGTTAGGGTTGGGTCTAATGTTAGGTTTAGGTCTAATTTTAGGGTTAGTGTAAGTTTTAGGGCTAGGGTTAGTGTTAGAGTTATGAATAGAGCTTGAGATAGGGTTAGGGCTAGTGGTTGGTTTAGGTCTAGGGGTAGGTTTAGGGCTAGGGCCAAGGACAGTGATAGGATGAGGGTTCGGGTTAGGGTAAGGGTTAAGGCTAGGGCTAGGGCTAGGGCTAGGGCTAGAACTTGGGTTAAATTTTTAGTTAAAATTAGGTTATGGAAGGGTTTGAGCTAAAGTTAGGACCAGGGATAGAGTTAGGGTAAAAATAGGGTTAGCTTTAGGGTTAGGGCTAGATTTAGAGCTCTGATCACGGTTAGTGTTCGGGTTAGGTCTAGGGTTAGGGTTAAGGTTAGAACTAAGGTAAGGCTTTATTAGTTTTAGGGTTAAGGTTAGCATTAATATCATTGTTAGGGCTAGGGTTATGGTTAGTGTAATAGCTAGGGTTAGGATTCATGTTAGGGTTAGTTCTAGGGTTAGGGATATGTTTAGGGTTAGGGTTAGGGTTAGTTCCAGGGTTGAGGTTAGTTTCAATGTTAGGGCTAAGGCTAGGGTTAGTTTTAGGTTCAGTTTTTGGGTTAAAGACAGGGTTGGTGTAAGGGTTAGATCTAGGGTTAGAATTAGGGTGAGGATTATAGCTAGGGTAAGGTTTGGGCTAGGGCTAGGTCTAGAGCTAGGTTAAGGGTTAGTATTAGTGTTAGGCCTAGCGTTAGGGTTAAGGTTAAAACTGGTGTTAGTCTTGTCATTAGGTTTAGGGTATGGTAAGGTAGGTTAGGGTTAAGATTAGGGTTAGAGCTAGGTTTATTGTTTTTTGGAGGCATAGCTAGAGGTAGATTTCAGGATAGTGTTAGGGATAGGTCTAGTGTTATGGTTGGGGTTAGAATTAGAGCTAAGTTTAGGTCTAGGGTTATGTCTAGGGTTAGAGCTAGGGTTATTGTTAAAGCTAGGGGTAGAGTTATGGCAAGGGCTAGGTTTATGGCTACGATTAGGGTAAGGTTTAGTGGTAGGGCTAGGGCTGGGGTTAGTTTTAGGCTTAGGTTAGAGTTAGGTTTAGGGTTAGTTCTAGGGCTTGGGCTAAGGTTAGGATAGTGTAATGTTTAAGTCTAGGGTT
>NW_028098482.1:35549-46116 GCF_014824575.4 Sturnira hondurensis
CTATAGCTTGAGTTAGAGCTAAGGCCACAGGTAATACGAGGGCTAGGGTTAGGGTAAGGGTTAAAGCCAAGGGCTAGGGCTAGAACTTGGGTTAAGTTTTTAGTTATAATTATGTTTAGGGAAGGGTTTGAGCTAAGGTTAGGGCCAGGGATAGGGTTAAGGTAGAAATAGGGTTAGCTTTAGGGTTAAGGCTAGATCTAGAGCTAGGGTTACAGTTAGTGTAAGGTTAGGTCTAGGGTAGGGTTAAGGTTAGAACTAGGGTAAGGCTTTATTAGATTTAGGGTTAGGGTTAGGTCCAGAGTCAGTGTTAGTATCAAGTTTAGGGCTAAGGCTAGGGTTAGGTTTAGGTTCAGGTTTCAGGTTAAAGACAGAGTTAGTGTTAGTGTAAGGGTTAGGTCTAGGATTAGGGTTAGGGTTAGGATTAGAGATAAGTTTAGGGCTTGGGCTAGGGCTAGGTCTAGAGCTAGGTTTAGGGTTAGTGTTAGGGTTAGGTCTAGGGTTAGGGTAATGGTTAGAACTAGAGTTAGGCTTTTCATTTGGTTTAAGGTTATGGTTAAAGTTTGGGTAAGGTTAAGGCTTAGGGTTAGGGCTAGGTTTATTGTTAGGGTTTGAGTAGAGTTAGAGCTAGGTTTCAGGGTAGTGTTAGGGTTAGGTCTAGTGTTACAGTTATCGTTAGAATTAGGACTAAGTTTAAGGCTAGGGTTAGGTCTAGGGTTAAGGCTAGGTTTCGGGTTAAGGGTAAAGGTAGGGTTAGGGCAAGGGCTAGGATTATGGCTAGGGTTAAGGTAAGGTTTAGGGGTAGGGTTAGGGCTAGGGCTAGAGTTAGTCATAGGCTCAGGTTAGGGTTGGGTTTAGGGTTAGTCCTATGGCTTGAGCTAAGGCTAGGGTTGTGTAAGGTTTAAGTCTAAAGTTCGGGTTTCAGTTAGGGGTAGAACTAGGGCTGGGCTAGTGTTAAGTTTAGGTCCAGGGTTAAGGATAGGTTTATGGCTGGGGTTAGAGTTACAGATATAATTAGGGTTACAGCTAGGATAAGCGGTAGGTGTAGAGTTCCAGGGAGGGGTAGGGCAAGGTGTAAATTTAGGGTCAGGGTTATGGTTAGGCCTAGGTCTGGGGTTATAATTTTTGCTAAAGTTTGATTTAGGTTTAGGATTAGGGCTTGGGCTATGGTTATTGTTTGGGTTAGGGTTAGGTTTAGAGTTAAGGCTAGGGCTACTGCCAGGGTACGCTTTAGGTTGAAGGTTAGAAATAAGGCTACAGTTAGGGGTTAGGGCTAGTGTTAGGGTTAGGGTTAGATTCAGGATGAAGTCTAAGGTTATGGTTAGGATTGTGATTAGGGATAAGAATAGGGTTATTGATACGGTAAATGTTAGAGTTATGTTTAGGTTTAGGGCACGGTTTAAGTTTAGTGTTAGGAATAGGTTTAGTATTTCAGTTATGTTTAGGGTTAGGGTTAGGGCCAGGGTTAGTGTTACGTCAAGGGCAGGGCTAGAGCTAGGGTGAGGGTCAGCATTATGTTTAGCTCTAGGGTTGGGGTTAGGGCTAGTGTTAGGTGTAAGGCTAAGATTAGGGCTAGGGTTACGTTTTGAACTAGATTTACAGCTAGCACTAAGTGAGGTTAGGGTTAGGGCTAGAATTAAACCTAGGCCTATGTAAGGGTGAGGATTATAATTAGGGTTAGGGTTAGTGTTGTAGCTTGGGTTAGGGCTAGGGCTAAACAAAGAGTTGGGTTTGTGTCAGGGATAGGTCTAGAGTTAGGGTAAGGGCTAGAATTTGGTGTATTTCTAGGATTAGGTTTATGGCTATTGTCAAGGTTACTTTTAGGGTTAGGGTTAGGGCCATGGTTAGTCTTAGGGTTAGGCCTGGAGCTAGAGCTAAGGTTCGCATTATTGTTAGGGTTAGGTCTAGGTTTATGGTTATGGTTATGGTTAGGTTTAGCCCTAACCCTAAACCTAACCAAAACACTAAACCTAGCCCTAACTCTAAACCTGACACTAAACTCCACTCTTGCCCTAACCCTGAACGTAACCCTAACCATTACCCTATTAATAACCCTATCACTAGCACTAATCCCAGCCATAACCATAGCCTTAGACCTTACCCTGATTCTAACTTTAACCCTAAACCAAACACTAAAGCTAACCATACCCTTATCCCTAAACCTAACCCTAAAACTTACCCTAGACCTAGCTGCAGCCCCAACCCTAACCATTACCCAAACACTAACCCAAAACCTAGCCCTCACCCAGACCCTAACCCTAAACATATCCTAAATCTTATCCTAAACCTACCCTTAAACTTAACCCTGAACCTAGTACTAAACCTAAACCTAACCCTGTCTTTAACCCTAATCCTAAACCTAAACAGAACCGTAGCCTTAGCCCTGAACCTGATACCCCAAACCTGGGCAAAATCCTAACCTTAACCCTAACCCTAACCCTAGACCTAACACTAAAACTAACATGAAATCTAGCTATAGCTATAGCCCTAACATTAAAATAAACCATACCTCTGAACCTAACCCCAAAACTAACCCTAACCCTAGCCATTAACCTAACCCTGGTCCTACACCTAAACCTACCCCTTACCCTACCTCTAGACCTAACCCTGACACAAAACCCGACCTCTTGCTCTAGCCTTAGCCCTAACCCTAGCCCAAACACTAACCTGAACCCTCAACCTAGCCCTGGCTTTAACTCTAGCCCTAAATTTAACCCTAACCCTAACCCTAAATGAAACATTAATACTAACCCTAGCCCTATCTCTAACCCTAACCCTAACCCTAGCCCTAACCCTAAAACTTACTAGCCTAGACCTAGCCCAAGCCCCAGTCCAAACCCTAAACCTAACACTAACCCCTAACCTAGCCCTCATACACACCCTAACTCTAAACATATCCTAAATCTTATCCTAACCCTAACCTTAAACCTAACCCTGAACCTAGCACTAAACCTAACTCTAACTCTAACTCTGTCTTTAACCCTAAGCCTAAACTGAAACCTAACTATAGCTTTAGCCTTGAAACTGATACTAACCCCAAACCTGGACCTAAACCTAACCATTACCATTACCATAACCATAACCATAACCCTAGACTTAAACCAAATACTAATGCAAAATCCTAGCTCTAGCCCTAACCCTAACACTAACCATAGCACTAACCCTAACCTTAAAACTAACCAAAACCCTAGCCATAAATCTAACCCTAGACCTACACTTAATCCTATCTCTTACCCTAACTCTAGACCTAACCCTGACACAAACCCGAAATCTTGCTCTACCCCTAGCCCTAACCCTAGCCCTAAACCTAACTCTCACACACAGCCTAGCCCTAGCTTTAACTCCAGCCCTAAACCTAACCCTAAGCCTAACACTAAACAAAATCTTAAGCCTAATTCTAGCCCTAACTACAACACTAACCCTAACCATAACCCTAGCATGAACACTAACCCTAACCAAAATCATAATCTTAGCCCTTACCCTAGGCCTAGCCCTAACCTAGCCTTAGCCCTAACACTCAACATAGAGCTACCTGTAACTAGTTCTAAACCTAACTTTAGACCTAACTTTACCCTTACCCCTAACCCTAGCTGTTACCCTAACTCCAACACTAGGCCTAAACCTAACACTAACCCTCACCCTAACTCTAGCCCTAGCACTAGCCCTAGCACTAACCCTAACACTAACCCTGGCCCTAATCCTAGCCCTAAAACTAACCAAAATCGTAACACTATCCATAACACTAAACTTAAACTGTGCCCTAACCCTAAACATAACCCTAACACTTATCATATCAATAACCCTATTCCTAGCACTAATCCTAATCCTAACCAAAACCTTACACCTTACCCTGATTCTAACCCTAACCATAACCCTAGCTCTAACCCCTAACCATAGCCATATTTGTAATCCTAACCCTAAACCTTACCCTGGGACTAGCTCTAGACTTATCTCTAAACCTACACCTAACCAAACAATAACCATAGTCCAAGCCCTAACCCTAACCCTAGACCAAACTTTAGCACACATGATAACCACAGACCTAGCCCTAACCATAAACCTAACTCTAACTTTACACCATACCCTAGCCTTCACTCTAACTCTACACCTACCACTTATCCTAGCTCTAACCCTAAATCTATCTGTAGCCCTTAACCCCTGCTGTGAACCTTACCTTAACCCTAGACGTAATCTAACACTAGCCCTAGTCCTAGTCCTAGCCCTAACAGACACCCTAACCCTAGACTTAAACATTACACTATCCTAACCTTAGCCCAAGCCCTAGAACTAACCCTAAACCTAACTCTAACCTAAGCCTAAAACTAACCCCAGCCCTAGCCCTACCACTAAACCTTACCCTAATCGTAGCCATAAACCTAGCCCTTGCCATAACTCTACCCCTAGCTTTAACAATAACCCTAGCTCTAACCCTAGACATAACCCTAGACCTAAACTTAGCTCTAATTCTAACCCCAACCATAACACTAGACCTATCCCTAACACTATCCTGAAATTTACCTCTAGCTATGCCCAAACAAAACAATAAACCTAGCCCTAACCCTAATCTTAACCCTAACCTACCTTACCATACCCTAAACCTAATGACAAGACTAACACCAGTTTTAACCTTAACCCTAATGCTAGGCCTAACACTAATACTAACCCTTAACCTAGCTCTAGACCTAGCCCTAGCCCAAACCTTACCCTAGCTATAATCCTCACCCTAATTCTAACCCTAGATCTAACCCTTACACCAACCCTGTCTTTAACCCAAAAACTGAACCTAAAACTAACCCTAGCCTTAGCCCTAACATTGAAACTAACCTCAACCCTGGAACTAACCCCAACCCTAACCCTAAACATAACCCTAACCCTAGAACTAACCCTAACATGAATCCTAACCCAAGCTATTGCACTAACCATAACCCTAGCCCTAACAATTATATTAACGCTAATCTTAACCCTAAAACTAATAAAGTCTTACCTTAGTTCTAACCTTAACCCTAACCCTAGACCTAACCCGAACACTAACCGTGATCAGAGCTCTAAATCTAGCCCTAACCCTAAAGCTAACTCTATTTTTACCCTAACTCTATCCCTGGTCCTAACTTTAGCTCAAACCCTTCCATAACTTAATTTTAACTAAAAATTTAACCCAAGTTCTAGCCCTAGCCCTAGCCTTAACCCTTACCCTAACCCGAACCCTCATCCTATCACTGTCCTTGGCCCTAGCCCTAAACCTACCCCTAGACCTAAACCAACCACTAGCCCTAACCCTACCTCAAGCTCTATTCATAACTCTAACACTAACCCTAGCCCTAAAACTTACACTAACCCTAAAATTAGACCTAACCCTAACATTAGACCCAACCCTAACACTAACCCTAGCCTTGGTCGTAACCCTACCCCTAACCCTAACACTAAGGCTAACTCTAATTCTAATCCTAATCCTAAACCTAAGCCTAGCTGTAGCTCTAAGCCGAGCCCTAACCCTAACCCTAGACCTAATCTTAACACTAGCCCTAATCTTACCTATAGCCATAGCCCTAATCCTAACGCTAGTTCTACACCAAACCCTAAACCTAACCGAAACAGTAAACCTAACCCTAACCTTAGCACTAACACTGAACTTCACCCTTGCTTTAACCCTGAACATAACCCTAACCATTACCCTATTAATAACCCTAACCCTATCCCTAAACCCAACCATAACCGTAGCCTTAAACCTTACCCTGATTCTAACTTTAACCCTAAACTAAGCATTAAAGCTAACCATAGCCTTATCCCTAAACCTAACCCTAAAACTTACCCTAGACCTAGCCCCAGCCCCAACCCTAACCCTAACCATTACCCAAACAATAACCCCAAACCGAGCCCTCACCCAAACCCTACCTCACACAAACCCTAACCCTAAACATATCCTAAACCTTATCCTAACCCTAACCTTAAAACAAACCCTGAACCTAGAACAAAACCTAACCATAACCCTGTCTTTAACCCTAATCCTAAATGTAACAATAGCCTGAGCTCTTACCCTGATACTAATCACAACCCTGGACCTAACCCTAACCCTAACCATAAACCTAGACCTAACCCTAACACTAACATGAACCCTAGCTCTAGCTCTATCCCTAACCCTAACACTAACCATACCCCTAACACTAACCCTAAAACTAACACTAACCCTAGCCATAAACCTAAACCTAGATCTACAACTAATCCTAGCCCTTACCCTAACTCTAGACCTAACACTGACACAAACCCGAACTCATGCTCTAGCCCTAACCCTAGCCCTAACCCTAGACCTCACCCTAGCCCTAGCTTTAACTCTAGTTCTAAACCTACCTCTAGCCCAAACCCTAGCCTTGCCCCTAACCCTAGCCGTGACCCTAACCCTGGCCTTAACTCGACCCTAAACCTAACCAAAATCCTAACACTATTCCTAACGCCAAACTTAAAAACTGTGCCCTAATCCTAAACATAACCCTAACACTTACCCTATCAATAACCCGATTCCTAGCCCTTATACTAATCCTAATCTGAACCATAACCTTATACCTTACCCTGATTCTAACCCTACCCATAACCCTAGCCATAACCCCTAACCATAGCCTTATTGCTAACCCTAAACTGAAGTCTTACCCTGGCAATAGCCCTAGCCTTAACTCAAAACCAAACCCTAAACCAAACAATAACCATAGCCCAAGTTCTAACCCTAACCCTAGACCAAACTTTAGTACAAACAATAACCCCAGACCTAGCCCTAACCACACTAACCCTAACTTTATGCCTTGCCCTAGCCCTCACCTTAACTCTACACCTACCACTTGTCCTAGCTCTAACCCTTATTCTTTCTATAGCCCTAACCCCAGCCATAAACATAACCTTAACCCTAGACTTAAACCTAGCACTAGCCCTAGCCCTAGCCCTAGCCCTAACCGACACCCTAACCCTAGACTTAAAACTTACACTACCCTAGCCTTGGCCCAAGCCCTAGAACTAATCCTAAACCTAACCCTAACCTAAGCCTAAAACTGACTCCAGCCCTACCCTTAAACCTTACCCTAACCCTAGCCATAAACCTACCCCTTGCCTTAACCCTATCACCAGTCTTAACCCTAACCCTAGCCCTACCCTAGCCCTAACTCTAGCCCTAAACTTGTCCGTAATTCTAACCCTAACCATAACACTAGCCCTAACCCTGAGACTAACCCTATACTAATCCTAAAACTAAACCTAAGCCTAGCTCTAGACCTAGTCCTAGCCCTAGACCTAACGCTAGGCCTAATCCCAACCCTAAACCTAAGCCTAATCATAACCTTTTTATTAGCCCTAGACCTAAACCTAATTCTAACCCTAACATTAACCTAAGCCCTGATCCTCATTCCAACCCTAACCCTAACACTAACACTAAACCTAGACATAACCCTAACCCTATTCCTATCCCTAACCATAACCTAAACCTAAGGACAAGCCTAATACTTGTTCTAAACTTAACCCTAACACTAGACCTAACCCTAACACTAACCCTAACCGTATCTCTTGCACTAACCGTAACCATACCAGTAGCAATGATCCTAATCCTAACTTTTCCCCTAAAACTAATAAAGTGATTACCTAGTTCTAAACTTAACCCTAACCCTAGACCTAACCCTAACACTAACTTTAATCCTAGCTCTAGATCTAGCCCTAACCCTTAAGCTAACCCTATTTCTACCCTAACCCTATCCCTGGCCATAACTTCAGCTCAAACCCTTCCCAAAAACTAATTTTAACTGAAAACTTATCCAAGTTCTTCCCCTGGCCCTAACCCTAACCCTAACTTTAGTCTTAGCCCTAGCCCTAAACCTAAGCCTATGCCTAAACTAAACACTAACCCTCACCCTAGCTGAAGCTCAATTCAAAGCTCTAACACTAACCCTAGCCCTAAACTTTAACCCAAAAATTAGACCTTAACCCTAACATTAGACCTAACCCTCACATTAACCCTCACCCTAGTTGTAACCCTATCCCTAACCCTAACCCTACCCTAGCTTGAAACCTAACCCTAGATCTAAACCCAAACCTAACCCCAGCCCTAGCATCAAACTTCTCCCTAAACTTATCCCTAGACCTAGCCCTAGCCCTAGCCCTAACCCTAAATCTAATCCTAGCCCTAACCTTAACCCTAGCGCTAGTCCTAATCCTAATCCTAATCCTAATCCTAACCCTAGCACTAACCCTACTTCTAACCTTATCCCTAACCCTAAACATAAATGAAACCCTAACCCTAACCATAAACCAAGCCCTACCTCTTAAATCAACCCTAACCCTAATCATAATTCTAACCCTAACCTTAGCCCTACCCATAACCCTAGACCTGAACCTAACCCTCAACCTCACCTAGCTGAAACTCTAGCCTTAACACTACCCCTTAACCTAAACCTAACCCCAACCCTACTTTTAACCCAAAACCTAAACCTACTCCTAAGTCTCAACCTCACCCTAACCTGATACCTAGCCCCATTTCTACCCAAAACCTAACTCTAGCCCTCACCCTAGCCCTAGCCCTAGCCATAACCCGAACCCTAAACCTAACCCTAATCTTAATTCTAAACTTACCCTTACCCTAACCCTAAATGTAACCTTAACCCTAACCTTAAGCCTAGTCCTGACTCTAACCCTAGCCCTAACACTGCCTCTAGCCCTAACCATAACCCTGAAACTAACACTACGTTATCACAAACACTAACCTAGCCCGAACTCTAATGCTAAACCTAACCCAAACCCTAACAGTATCCGAACCCGTAACCCGAATCCTAAATCAAACCATAACCTTAGCCAGAGCCTTATACCTAAACCAAATCCTAATCCTAATCCTTACCCAAACTTTAACACTAGCCCTAACCCTAACCCTAGTTCTAACTTCAGCCCTAACCCTAAACCCTAACCTAGCACTAAACGAAGCCTTAGCCCAAAACCTAGACCTAACCCTAACACTAACACTAACCTTATTCTTAACTCTAACACTAACCCTAACCCTAGCTCTAGCCCTACCACTACTCTAACACTAACCCTATCCCTAACCCTAACCCTAGCCTTAACTCTAGCCTTAACCCAAAATCTAACCTTAAAGCTAACACTAGCCATAGCATTAATCATAGCCCTAACCCTAACACTAACCTTATTCTTAATCCTAACACTAACCCTAATTCTAGCTGTAGCCCTTCCCCTAACCCTAACACTAAAGTTACTCTAACCCCAAAATAACCCTTCCCCTGAACCTAGAACTAACACTAACCCAAAAAATAGTTCTAGCTCTAGCCCAGAGCCTAAGACTAACCATAGTCCCAATCCCAACCCTAAACCTAACCAAAACCATAACACTAACCCTAACCGTCAACTTAACCCCACCCTAACCCTAAATGTAACCCTATTTGTAACCTTAACCCTAGCCCTAGACCTACCCTAACCCTCTAACCCTAACCCTACCTCAACCCCTAACCCTATAACACCCCATAACACCAATCCTAACAATAATCCTAGCCTTAAACCTAACCATAGCCTAACACTAACACAAACTCTATACCTAATCTTAACACTAACCATGCATCTAGCTCTAGTCCTAGACCTAGTACCAGCCCTAACCCTTGCCCTAGCCCTAAACCTAGCCCTAACCCTAACCCTACACCTCACTCTAACAATAAACTTATCCCTATCCAAGCCCTAAACCTAAACCTAAACTTAAACGAACCCTAGCCCTAAACCTAGCCTTAACCCTAAACCTAACCGTAGCCCTAACCCTAAAACTAAAACTAATCTTATGCCTAACCCTAACACGAACCCAAAACCCAGCTCTAGCCCTACCCCTAACCCTAATACTAACCTTACACCTAACCATAACCATAACCCTAGACATAACACTAACCCGAACCCTAGTTCTAGCTTAAGTCCAAAACCTATCACTAACCCTAGCCCTAACACTAGCACTAATCCTAACCCTAAACCTAACAGTATCCTAACCCTAACCCTAACCCTAACCATATCCCTATATAAAATCCTAAACCTAACCCTAGACCTAGCCCTAACCCTAACCCTATTCCTAGTTTGAACCCTAAACCTAACCCTAACCCTAGATCTTACACCAGCCCCAACTGTAACATTAACTTTGACCCTAATCCTAACCAAAGCCCTAGCCTTAGACATCACACTGATTCTAACCCTAACCCTAACTCTAAATGTAAACTCAACCCTAGCCCTAACCCTAACCCAAACCTAGCCTTAACCCTAACCTAAAACCTAACCCAAAATGTAATTCTAACCCTAATCCTAGCCCTAGATCTAGCCCTAGCCCTAGTCCTAATCCTAGCCTTAAACCTAACCCTAGGTCTAACCCAAACACTTACCATAACCCTAGCACTAACTCTAGCCCTAACTCGAAACCTAACCCTACCACTAACACTAGCTATAGCAATAATTCTAGCCTCAACCCTAACCTTTACAATAACCTTATTCCTAATCCTAACACTAACTTACCCATAACCCCAACCCTAACACTTACCCTACACCTAACACTAAATCTAACCTGAAC
>NW_028098483.1:0-1657 GCF_014824575.4 Sturnira hondurensis
GTCACAGAGCAAAGGGCTGCACTGCTCTCAGCTCACTGGGAAATGAGAGGAGTGGGGGACCTTAGACCGGGAATGAGGAGGGTGGGTCAGGGGAGCGGGGATGGGCGGGACTGCCCTGCTCTCGTGGCTGCAAGGCCCCACTAGGGAGCCACAGAGGGTAGGAGGACGTGAGCAGCGCAGACCCGGGGAGGGGAGTGGGGGGGCTCTGGAGCCAGAGGGCCCCGAGTCTTTGTCCTGAAGGTTCTGTCTCTCTTCTGTGGGTGAGAACCTTGGGGCAGGGTTTCAGCAGACTACTCACCAGCTTCCCAGGTGCATTTTCTACATGATAATGGGTGGAAATGAGCACAAAGTGGGGTCTGGGGAAGATTCTTGGTCTGTTATCCTGTTGTACTTTGATCCTGAGTCCAACTGGTTCCAGTGGCATTTATTTTGTGTTTGTTCCCTTGACTTCATCTGTCCTGGGGTTTCTCTGGCACACATGGCCTCAACTGGGTCTCTGCTGTCTCCCCACCCCCATCAGGGTGAGTTAGGTTGTGTGTCCTCTGCTTAGGGAGCAGAGGTACAGACCACTGTTGTCAAGTGTCCTTGGTCAGGGGAGAGAAGGTTTGGCGATGCACCGTCTGGCTGTAAGTTCAAACTGTTTGGCCCTGCGTAATTTTCTGGTCTTAAGTTTCCCCATTCCTCTTGCCTAGGAATTCTTTTTAAGGTTCGTACTGTGCTGCCTCACTAGGGTTCTGCATGCCACGCCAGTGAACTGGCGAGGTGTTCCAGAATGTTCTGTGATAGGAGGCTGCTCGGCTCAGAGCTCAGGAGGCCACCCAGGGGCTGCATACCTTCGCTAATCAGACTGCAGTCAAGTTCATCACCCAGATGGATGTCAAGGCCTCCAGTGTGCAATGGTGCCTAGGTACTTGTCAGCTTGGGAACTTGTCAAACCTGGTACTGAATAGAGTAATTACAAGGGACATGTTCCCAGGAGTGATGTACAGGAAACTCCTATTGATGCTGCTGGTTTAGTTTGGTTCCAGCGGGATCTCATCTGAGGAGTGAGCAGGGACATCACTGAGGGGGATGTGCAGTAACTTCCGTGGTGGACAGAATCGAGCGCGCTCATCGACTGGAAGTAAAGTCTGCCCAGCGAGCTGAACCCACTGCTGTAACTCGGGCTTGTCACCTGGACAAAGTCAGGAATGTTTACACCGAGAGTCGTGTGCACCTGGTGTGGCCATGGCTGTGGAATGCTGTGCGTGTGGGGAGGTCTCTGTAGTACCTCAGAGCAGCCAATAAGAAATGGAAAACTGGCTGTGGAATTATTAGATTCCGCACAAGAACCAAAAACAATGGGCTATTATCAGAATTCCGGGGCATTCTAAAGCTGCCACCATGGAAGGGAAAGGAAGTTCATTTTGCCCACGCTGAATCTAGGCAGGTGGCATTGCACAGACAAATCCAGGCCCGAAAATGTACCCTGAATTCTATTAAATCAATAAAGGATTATCATTTACAGTTTCAACAGACAGCGATGGAGGGAGAAAAGGGAATATGCAACAGAAAGGGGGAACCTTTGCCCCAGACAGAGAGATGTGGCTTGGACCCAATCAGAATCCATCTTCCCTGTAGGGGCCCAACGCCCTGCACTTGAACCTGCACAGGAGCC
>NW_028098484.1:0-983 GCF_014824575.4 Sturnira hondurensis
AGGGAGAGGCATTAACTTACTTCATTTCGCTCATCAATAGCAATATGAAACAATATAAAAAGCAGAGCAAGCTCTGGACTGGTAGGCCAGGCTGTACCGGTGGAATTTTCACCCAACCGTTACTAGCTGTGCAGCTTGAGCCGGCAGATTGTCAACCCACACAAAGTAGAAACCAACATCGAACTTCCCCACCACCCTGGGTCATGAAGCCCGGGCGAGCAGCAGACCGGGGAGTCCGCATCCCCTGTATGTAGAGGCATCAGAGTCGACATGGCTGAAGCTGGGGTCATGGGGAACTGGGAAGCACCACGTACCTGCGGTCTCCCTAAGCACTAGGATCTCACAGCTTCAGACAGTGGTTAAAGCTGGGGCTGCCCTGGCCAGGTAGCTCAGTTGGTTAGAGCATCCATCACCCCTAAAAGCCAAGGGTGCAGGTTCCATCTCAGGACAGGGCACATACCAGAATTAAGTGAATAGATAGGTTGAACAACAAATTGATGTTTCTCCTCCCCTCTCTCTCTGTCTCTCTCCCTCTTCCCCCACCTCTCAAGTCAATACATTTAAAAACATTTTTTTAAAATAAAAGCTGGGTTGACTTGCACAACCACTGTACCAAGATCTGTCTCTGCCCACCAGGCGCTAGATAAAGACATGAGGCTCTTTCAGCACAACTAAGGTGCCTTATGCATCCGTGGCATGCTGGACCCATCCTTCACCCCCACCCCAAGGCAAAGCTCAGACATACAGAAACAACATCAGGAACCCTCCTCAACCCCTTGAGCACGAGCTTCTCTGTCACCTTTAAGGACACCAGACCACAATCTCCTTGCTGGCATATATCCCGCCTGCTTGTCCCTTACTGTGTCCCTGTGCATGTCAGTAACTAGTACTGTTTAAAATCTGCAGAATAAAAGATTATTTCTTAGCTGATGGTTAAGATTCAGAATATATGTTAATCTATAAATTCATCAAATATCTCTTAA
>NW_028098485.1:0-1317 GCF_014824575.4 Sturnira hondurensis
CTTGGGTCCTCATTACATTCCTGTAGACAGAATGGATAGGTGCACAGACCTCCAGATTTCAAACAACTAAGATGCAGACAAAATGGGAGATAGATAGATAGATAGATAGATAGATAGATAGATAGATACTCCTAGAAGACCCTTTCTCTCTAGCCGAAGAACCTGGGAACCAGACTTCTAGCCAGAGAACATCTTCTGGACTACACCTGCACAGTGCCCTCCCACACTGTAGAACCCCTGACCTGCAACCCCATATAGGCACGTCAGCCATAAGGGCCAGGGTGTGGGTCTCCATTCCCTCCCAGCACAAGCTGGCAGTGTCCCTTTGCCACCGGGGACAGTGTGGGTGATTCAGTGGAAGGCTGACTCCCTATCATTAGAAACTCAACAAGCCTCAGCCAGGTAGGGCCAGCTGAAGCTGGTGAGCACTCCAGTTCCCCCACCCATGATTCTGGCCACCCAGCGGGAACCTGAACTTCAACCTCACCTCTCAGCAATGAGACTGGCTGAGGGGATACAGGCCAGAGCTAGTGTGCACTCCTGTGCCCCTTGCTTGTAACTGTGGGAACCAGTGAGGGGCTAAGCCTTGACCACCCAGTGGCATTCAGAGCTCTGAGTAAGGAGTGGGAGGCAGGCAAGTGGGCCATGCAGGGACCCCCAACCCTCCTTGTGTCAGTGATGCCAGAAAGACCCAGTGGGGAACTGGGCAGCAGATGAACTGAGCACAGCATCTTCCCCTTCCATGTGCTTCCTTCTTTGAGTCTGCAGGGCCTGGTGGACTCAATATTCACCCTAACTTGAAGGGAACCGGCTGGTGACTATCCATGCCCCACTGTCCCCAGGGAGGTGTCAAAGCAGGGGAGTCAGTGCTCCAGCTTTGGTGGGGCCAATGGGAACTGAACATCTGCCCCCTGACCTTCTCTGCTGCAGTTCAGCAAGCAGGTGACGTGATGGAGGACAGAGGAAATGGGACGCAGGGGCCCCTAATGCGGTGTCCCAATGGCCTGCACCCTCTAAGAAATAACACTGGTCATATCTAGAACCAGGAAAATGAAAACTAGAGGACGCCAACAAAGTCTACAGAAACCAACACAGAAAAGACTCAGATAATTAAATTATGTGACAGATTTCTTTGGCGATAGTCATCAAATCCATGTAACCAGCAGCTACAAACATTCCTGGAGGAAATGAAAAAGTAGAGAAACTGAAATAGAAGGAGACATGATAAAATGATGCCAAATAGAAGTGTAGAAATAAAAACCAATAAAGTTGAAATTTTATAAACCAATGGAGGAATCAAGAATACGTAAAGTTTGT
>NW_028098486.1:0-759 GCF_014824575.4 Sturnira hondurensis
TAGTCTATATGCGCCAATCAAAAAACATAGAATAGATGAATGGATAAGAAAGGAATGAAAAGTAGGATCGATGAGGCAGAAGATCTGATCACAGGCAGAAGATCGGATTGGAGGACACAGTAGAAAGAATCTCCCAGAAAGAGCAAGAAAGGGAAAAGAGGCTTAAAAAGAATGAAGATGGACTAAGAAAAATTCAAGATAATATGAAACGTAATAATATCTGAATAATAGGAATACCAGAAGGAGAAGAAGAAGAACAAGGGATAGAAAACCTATTTGAAAGAGTAATGATGTAAAATTTTACTAATTTGATGAAAGAAAAAGTTACACGAATCCAGGAATCACAGAGAGTCCCACTCAAGAGGAACCCAAAGAGGCCCACTTCAAGACACACCATCATTAAAATGGCAAAATTTCAAGACAAAGAGAGAATCCTAAAGGCAGCAAGGGAGAAAAAGGAAGTAACATACAAGGGAGCCCGAATAAGGTTAGCTACTGACTTCTCGATGGAAACACTCCAAGCAAGAAGAGAATGGCAAGAAATATTTCAAGTAATGAGAGCCCGAGGCCTACAACCAAGGCTTTTTTACCCAGCAAGGCTCTCATTCAAGATAGAAGGCCAAATAAAGAGCTTCCAAGACAAAAGAAGTCTAAAAGAATATGCCTCCACAAAACCAGCTGAACAAGACATGCTAAAAGGGCTGCTTTAAGGAAAGGAAGGAAAAGAGAGAGACAAAGAGGAACTGTGGTACAAAAATG
>NW_028098487.1:0-872 GCF_014824575.4 Sturnira hondurensis
AAAGGTACAGAGAATAAGAAGCATAATTTGTAGGCAGAAAATAGACAGGGGGAGGTTATGAATAGTATGAGAAATGGAGAAGCCAAAAGACTTATATGTACAACCCATGGACACGAAATAAAGCAGGAGGATGTGGGTGGGAAAGGGGGGGTGCAGGGCAGAGGGGAATAAAGGAGGATAATGGGACAACTGTCATAGCATAATCAATAAAAATATTTTTGTAAAAAGAACATTAAAGTCAGCCAAAGTGTCTGAATAACTTGCAGCCCGCTGGTGAATTGGAAGACCTTCTCTCTCCTAACCGAGGACACGTGAGAAAAATGGTTTTGCCCGTCTTCCTCCCTAAACAGAGAATAAATAGATTAAATCACCCTGGTTGGGGGGAAATAAACAACAGAGACCAAATTGGTGACATTTGTGCCAGATGAACCCAAGGACAGGTGAAGTCAGGGGAAGAAATAACAAAACAAAACACAAAAGACAAAAGGCGTTGCAGCTGGACAGACCAAAGATAAAAGTAAACAGTGATTGACTGGAGAATAATCCCAACCCCCCATGTACTGATTTTGGTGCAGCAACATATTAAAAAACACCCCGGAAGCTGATGAATATTCTGCTGACACCCTCCCCTAAATTCCTTGCCCTGAGAAGAGAGACAAAAACCCTCCAGACAGAGACCTGGGGCAGCTGGCTCTAGAGCACACCCACACACCCCCCCATCAGACATGAACTTCCTTCTGTCCTTCTGAGGGCTAAGGCGCCCTTGGTATTTTCAGGCAGGGGAGCAGTGCGCGGCAGCAGCAGCTTGTCTCAGGGTTATCCCCCATCCTGACTTTAAGGCCCCTTTTCCCTGACTCTCCAGTGAGCTGACA
>NW_028098488.1:0-1537 GCF_014824575.4 Sturnira hondurensis
CAGTGTTTGCGTAGAGGAGGAAGTCCTTTGAAAAAACTTGACTAAAGGAAATGGAGGTTGCAGAGGTCATCCTCTTGCAGAATGTGAATGTGCTTTATCTGTGTGGAAATGATTTATCTTACATTTGTGCTTTATCTGTGTGGAAATGATTTATGCTTTACTTTGGTTTCTGTACATACAAATGTAAAGGTGGTTGGTTACCAGTGCTGTTTTTATTTATTTATTTATTTATCTTGGGAAGGGAAGGAGAGAGGGAGAGAAATATTAATGTATGGTTGCTTCTCGTGCATCCCCTGCTGGGAACTGGCCCCTAGCTGGGAACTGGCCTGCAACCCAGGCATGTGCCCTGACAGGGAATCAAACCTTGATCTTTTGGTCCGCAGGCCTGTGCTCAATCCACTGAGCTACACCAGTCAGGGGCACCAGTGCTGTTTTTAAGTTGTTAAGACCAGGGACCTTGGTTTCCTATTCTACATTGCAAGTTAGGCAGTGCATGTCCAGGTGCTGCACTGAAGAGGAGACATCGGCAGTTACCGAAGGAGTGGCGGGATGAAGAGGCCAGACAGAGTCAAAAGCATCATATTTACAGGGATCTGAGTTAATAAGCAAGGAAAACTTATCCATTATAGCAAAAAAAGTAAGTGGTTGTTTTGTCAGTTCTTGTGTTAATGTCTGCAGAATGTTACCTATACTAAATTGTCAAGAATCTGTGTCATCACCATTTAGTGCCAATCGAAACATCAAGGACCTCGTGAGAACTATGATCAAATATCAGTATATTTTGGGAAGCACTGGGCAGTTGATCTGTTATCTTAACTTCTTTCAAATTAAGTTGAAGTTTCTGGAAAATAGGGACCTTATAAGTAGAATCCTAATTTCTTATTTGTATACCTTTTACCTAAACTACCAGCTGTTGGTAGGTTAGTAAGTCACAAACTTTCTATGAAGGTATACTCAGTGTCAAATGAGAGTTAAGGAGCTTGAAATTTCTTTGAAATTTCATACTTAAAAATTCACATGACTTTTGTAGTACAACAGCATAGCACATTCAAAATTATATAAATATAAGTGTTTAAAATGGACTCCCCCAAACAGTGTTCCATTTTAACTTACTGTATTCCTTCGCACTTTCTTTTTCCTCCTTTCAACTGAAAATTTTGCATATTTATATATATATTCTTTTGTACCTTGGAAAAAGGTTTTTTACATAACATGATTTTGGATCATTATGTAAAATGCTTTCTTCTTCTTCTTTTTTTTTTAGGACTTCCTGGTATTCCCATGAATGGCTGTATCTCAGTTTTTCTAACCATTGCCTCCTGTTACACTTTGGGGTTGTTGCATTATTGTCTTAACTTCAGAAAATATTTTAGTGTTGAAGATCATTGTTTCTTTTTTAATATATTTAATATACTTTAATATATTTTTTTAAATATATTTTTAATGGTATAGATTATACCATTACAGTTGTTCTATTCCCCCCTTCATTCCCCTCCACCTGCACACTCCCTCCCCCACCATTCTCCCCCCACTTAGT
>NW_028098489.1:0-1573 GCF_014824575.4 Sturnira hondurensis
TGTTTTGGAAGAAGCTATAGAACAATGTTCTCAGAATTATGTAGGAGTTACTCAAATAAAACCCCAAATAAATGATACATTTTATCAATTCCAAGTGTCAACTTCTCTTGTTGAAAGGACACTGTGAAGATGTGAAAGGAAGCTCTTTCTGGAACACAGAGCTACAGCAGACTGAGTAGGTAGGATGTTTTTTTTTGTGCGCATATCTTTTTCTTTCTGCTACATGCTTAAGTATTCTTAATTTTTCTATATTTATGCCATAAAAATTAGTCCCAAATGCCTAGATGATATAGATCTCATATCTGTCATTGGTACATATGACTGACTTTCTCATCAACATATTTTCCTTGACCCTTTGGGTTTTCTGAAAGTTTCATCAGCCTAATCTCTTTGACACATTGAAATTATGCTCTATAAATATATTTGTGTTAAATCCAGTGGGGTTTTATTTTTTGGTTTATGCTGTTGCACCCTTCCCAATTTCTCCCACCGCTCCCTCTCCACTCCACACCTCCCCACGTCCGCAGTCGTTCCCCACACTGTCATTTATGTGTATGTACTGTTCATACATGTTCTTTGAATAACCCTCACCTTCTTTCAACCAATGCCCACCTGCCTCCTCTCATCTTACAGCTGCCACTCCATTTCATGATTCTATGCCTCTGGTCCTATTTCGCTCATTAGTTTATTCTGTTCACTAGATAACTCTTTAAGTGAGATCATCTGGTATGTTCCTTTCACCAACATGCTTCTTTCACTTAGCATAATAGTTTCCATTTCCATCCACGCTCTTGCAGATAATGGCAGGGACTTTTTCTTTTGCTTCATCCTACTCCTCTGTATAAAGAGACCACAATTTCTTTCATCCTCTCACCTACTGAAGTGCATAAGTGGCTGTTACCAAACCTTGAAGACTGTAACTAAGCACGACTATGAACACAGGGGTGCGTAAGTTCAATTCAATAGATGTTTCTAACTAATTTGGGTAGATTCCCAAAAGTGGAATCTCTGGGTCAAAAAGCAGTTACATCCGTAGTTTTTTTTTAAGGAGAGACCATGCAGTTTTCCACATTGACTCACCAGTCTACCTTCCTACCAATAGTACACTAGGGTTTTCTTTTCTCCAGTCTTCACCAGCCCTTCTTCTTTGTTCACTCACTGACTGACATTTTGGTAGGTGTGAGTTCATATCTCATTGTGGCTTTAATTTGCAACGCTGAAGGCTGGTGATGTTGGGCATTTTATCATGTTCCTGGGCCATCGGTTTCCCCCTCCCACAATGAAATATCTTAGTATTTCCTTCCAAAGCAAGAAACTCCTGCACTAGAAGGATCTCCCGTGCATTTCACCAGGAACCAATTGAGAAGTGGACAATGTCAGCAGAGAGAAACCCTGATATACTGAGGAATTTAAAACCCTATTGTGAAGGGCAATCGGATTTCTTAGCACTCTCAAAGTGGTAGTCCATCCAGGCAAGTGGTGTAGTGAGTCTTTATTCACTACACCCTGAAAATATGAGAACTTGAGTAGCTCCTTTGGGTAGTGCAGGGGCCCAACAAAGTTTTGTGACATT
>NW_028098490.1:0-995 GCF_014824575.4 Sturnira hondurensis
CAAGTTCAAGGAGTTCATCATCACCCAGCCCTTATTATATGAAATGTTAAAGAGACTTATCTAAGAAAAAGAAGAGAAAAAATATGAACAGTAAAATGACAACAAATTCACTGTTATTAACAACTGAACCTAAAAAAATAAAAACAAAAACAAGCTAAGCAAATAACTAGAAAAGGAACAGAATCACAGAAATGGAGATCACATGGAGGGTTATCAGTGGGGGAGGGGGAGGGGGAGAGAGGGGGGAAAGGTACAGAGAATAAATAGCATAAATGGTAGGTAGAAAATAGATGGGCAGTGGGGGTATTTAAGAATAGTGTAGGAAATGTAGAAGCCAAAGAACTTACATGTATGACCCATGGATATGAACTAAAGGGGGGGGGGAATGCAGGTGGGAGGGGAATAAGGGGGGGAAATGGGACAACTGTAATAGCATAATCAATGAAATATATTTAATTTAAAAAAACAAATAACTCAATTTAAGAATGAAAAAAGTCTGTGAAGACATTGACCAAAGACAATCAAAGCAAATGAGCATATGAAAGGTTGCACCATATCATATGTCACTGGGGGAATGAGATGCCCCCAATCACCTGGTAGAACCCTAAAATGTGAAAAATAATGGTAACTGACCACACCAAGTGCTTCTGGTCATAGTGCAAATGGTACAACAAGTTTGGAAAACAACTTCGCCCTTTCTTATAAAGGTAAACACACCCATATGTGATCCAGCAATCCCACTTCTAAGTGTTTGCCCCTGCCCTCCCCCCTCCCCCAAAAAAGCTCACAAAAAATCTTGTTTGCAAATGTTTGTATGGACGTTGTTCGCCATCCTAAAAACTGGGGAATAACTACATGTCCTTCAGAAGGGGAGGGAGAAACAGATTGAGCTACAGCCACACAGTGGGGCACCATTCAGCAACAGAAAGGGATAAAATGGGCCCCCTTGACGACACAGCCTCCAAAGTCCACTTTGGCTCTGGAAGGCCATCATT
>NW_028098491.1:0-1564 GCF_014824575.4 Sturnira hondurensis
TCACAGACTATTTCAAAAAATCCAAAAGGAGGGAAAACTCCAAAACTCTTTTCATGAAGCCAGCATCATCCTAATTCCAAAACCAGATAGAGACACAACAAAGAAAGAAAACTTCAGGCCAATATTGCTGGTGAACATAGATGCTAAAATCCACAATAAAATATTGGCAAATCGCATCCAACAATACATCAAAAAGATCATACACCATGACCAAGTGGGATTCATCCCAGGGATTCAAGGATGGTTCCATATTCGTAAATCAGTAAGTGTAATACACCACATAAACAAAGGCAAACACAAAAACCACAGGATCATATCAATAGATGCGGAAAAAGCTTTTGATAAGGTACAACACCCATTTATGATAAAACCACTCAGCAAAGTGGGAATAGAGGGACCATTACTCAATATAATAAAGGCCATATATGAAAAACCTACAGCCAAGATCATACTCAATGGACAAAAACAAAAATCTTTTCCACTAAGAACGGGAACAAGACAAGGTTGTCCACTTTCACCACTTCTATTCAATATAGTATTGGAAGTTCTAGCCACAACAATCAGACAAGAAAAGGAAATAAAAGGCATCCAAATCAGAAAGGAGGAAACAAAACTGTCATTGTTTGCAGATGACATGATAGTGTACATGGAAAATCCTATAGACTCTACCAAAAAACTGCCTGAACTAATAAATGAATTAGGCAAAACAGCGGGTTACAAAGTCAATATCCAGAAATCAGAGGCATTTTTGTATTCTAACAATGAAACAGCAGAAGCAGAATCAAGAAAAAAATCCCATTCTATATAGCAAAAAGAAAAATAAAATATCTGGGAATAAACCTAACCAAGGAGGTTAAAGACTTGTATGCAGAAAATTACACAAAACTGAAGACAGAAATCAAGGAGGACACAAACAAATGGAAACATATACTGTGTTCATGGATTGGAAGAATTGACATCATCAAAATGTCCATACTACCCAAAGCAATTTACAGATTTAATGCAATACCTATTAAAGTGCTGATGGCATATTTCACAGACAAAGAACAAACACTTCAAACATTTATATGGAACTACAAAAGACCACGAATAGCAGCTGCAATTTTGAGAAAGAAGAGCAATGTAGGAGGGATTACAATATCTGATATCAAACTGTATTACAAGGCCACTGTAATCAAACAGCCTGGTACTGGCATAAAAACAGGCACATAGACCAATGGAATAGAACAGAGAGCCCATAAAGAAACCCAAACCTCTATAGTCGATTAATATTCGACAAAGGGGGCAGTAACATAAAATGGAGTAAAAATAGCCTCTTCAACAAATGGTGTTGGGAAAACTGGACAGCCAGATGCAAAAAAATGAAACTCGAGCACCAACTAACACCATAACCCAAAATAAATTCGAGGTGGATAAAAGACTTAAATATAAGCCAGGAAACCATTAAAGTCCTAGAGGAGAGCATTGGCAGGAAAATCTCAGACATTCCACGCAGCAATATTTTTACTGAAAAGTCCCCTAGAGCAAGAGATATAAAGGAAAGAATACACAAATGGGATCTCAT
>NW_028098492.1:0-1762 GCF_014824575.4 Sturnira hondurensis
TTGGGGAGGCTGTGCCACTAGACCCTACACAACACCCACCACATTACACCACCCTATCAAGTCTGGAGATTTAGCAGCTCTACCTAATACCTAGAAACAAATACAGGGAGGTTGCCATACTGAGGGGACAAGGAAACATGGACCAAATGAAAGAATAGAACAAAACTCCAGAAAAAAATTAAACAGAGTTCAAGACACTGATTATAAGGATGCTCAATGAAGAGACCTCAACAGCATAAAAAAAAAATCTAGTCAGTAACAAAGGATACACTAATTGAAATAAAGAACAATTTAAAGAGAATCAATAGTACAGTGAATGAAGCCAAGAATCAAATCAGCAATTTGGAATATAAGAAAGCAAAAAACAACCGATAAGAACAGCAAGGAGAAAAAAAGAATTAAAAAGGGAGGATAGTGTAAGGAGCCTCTGGAACAACTTCAAACATACCAACATTACCATGATGGGGGTGCCAAAAAGAGGAGAAAGAGAGCAAGGAACTAAAAACCTACTTGAAAAATATAATGACAGAAAACTTGCCTAAATTGGTGAAGGAAACAGACATACAAGTCTAGGAAGCACAGAGAGTACCAAGCAAGATGAACCCAAAGTGTCCCATTCCAAAACACATCATAAGTAAAATGTCAAAAGGTTAAATACAAAGAGAGAATCTTAAAAGCAGTTAGTTACCTACAAGGGAGCTGCCATAAGACCATCAGCTGACTTCTCAGAAGAAATTTTGCAGGCTAGAAGGGATTGGCAAGAAATATTCATAGTGATGAAAAGCAGGACCTACAACCAAAATTACTGTGCCCAGAAAAGCTATAATTTAGAATTGAGGGATAGATTAAGAGCTTCCAGATAAGAAAAAACTAAAGGAGTTCATTACCACCAAACAATATTATATGAAATGTTAAAGGGTCTTCTTTAAAAAGAAGATAAAAATACGAGCAATAAATATATATCTATCAACAATTAAATCTAAAAATAAATAAACAAATGAGAAGAAAAGAAACAGAATCATAGATACAAATAATATTTTGATGGTTGCCAGATGAGGAGGAGGATTGGGAGGATGGGCAAAAAAGGTGAAGGGCTTAAGAAGTACAAATTTATAGTTAGAGAATAGTCATGGGGATGTAAAGTATAGCACAGGGAACAGAGTAGCCAAAGAACATGTATGCATGACCCATGGACATGTACAATAGTGTGGGAATTGCCTGAACGCTTGGGGGGCTCAGGATGAAAAAGAAAGGAGTATAAATTGGGACAACTGTAACAGCATAAATAATAAAGTGCAATTTAAAAAAGAAAATTAAATAATAATAAAATAGTTAACTAAGGTAGGAATAATTTTAGGTGATCTAAATTTCCTTAGTTAGATCCTTCCTTTTTTAGGTCCCAATCCCTGTTATCCTGAAAAAAGCTTGGAATAATTTTGCAAAAATAATGACATCTATCATTGGCCTAGTTTTATAAAGCATCAAATTTATCTGCTGTCTATACCCAATTCTCACTGTCTTAACAACTATAACTTTATCACCAGTGTACATCTGTGCTAAATGAAAGGCCTTTTGTTGCTCTTTTTCAAATGTATGTTAAACCTCATTAAGCCTACATTATTTTATGTAACTTTAGGGTCTGTTTTTCAAGGTCTGTGAAAAAATCCATTATTTTTTATGGTTTTAATAATTTTAAGATTAATATATTTTGTGGTTTTAATTAGAAATATATTTATAGATTATTTTATTGAAATTATATGTT
>NW_028098493.1:0-982 GCF_014824575.4 Sturnira hondurensis
AGGAGGCTGCACAGAAGGAAACTATATTGCAGAAGAAACGGAAGAAACAAAACTTGTGGCCTGGGAGTAAATTCAGCATGAAATAAGTGCTAATAAAAGTAAAAAAATATATTTATAAAAAAGTAGACCCTAAGACAAGTATTTGAGTGTAAGTAGTTTAGTATGACGCTGGAATACATTCATACTGAATATAGGGATACCAAATGTGTGAATCCATCTAAATACTACATCTCTAAATTTTCCTCAAACATATACATTTATTTGTATAGATATAATAATCTATTTCAGTTTTTTCAGTGTGCATCCCCATCACCCAAGAAACATATTCTGTTTTCAAGCGTAGAAACTGGCCTGAGACCCCACATTCCTTGTTCTTGGCCAAAGAGCTTTATCCGCCATATAGCACAGTCACCCTCAGCCAGTGACTGGAGCAAACGTGTCTACACAGTTGTTGGCTTCTCTTTTGTCCATTTACTGTGCATTTTGTGAAAAGTGTTGACCTGTACTCTCCAAAACAGTACACAACAAGTAATAGTGCTGGATGTGTGACCAATACAAAACAAAGAAACAAAAGCCCTAGGAGGAGAACCAACATGGATGTTCAAAGGTCAAGGACGCTCAGGGTGAAGGTCAGCAGGCAGCTGGATTGGTGAAGAAAGCCCTTTAACATTCTGAGGTGCCATAAACATAATTACAACTCAAGAAGTTCCCTCAGCAACTGAGAAAGTGGGAACTGAAAAGAACAAAAGCCAGAGGCAGGCACGACAGGACAGCTGAAGAGAGAACAAAGGGCCGTTGCCAAGACTGCCATTACACTATGGTATGTACCATAGTGTACATAGTGTACATAGTGTACATACCTTCAAATGTGCTAACATCATTAACGGGAGGGAAGTGGGAAGGAAGTGGGGGGTGGGGGTGGAGAAGGAAGGAGGGAGGAAGGGAGGAAGAAGAGCAAAAGATTGGGATTTCTCTGTTCTGG
>NW_028098494.1:0-642 GCF_014824575.4 Sturnira hondurensis
GTGGGTTGGACTTGCTCCCGAAGTGCCTTTCCGGTGCTAATGGCCGACCCATCTGCTCTCCCGGCGTTGCACGTGAGTGAAGGAGTGGGCGTGTTCTGTAGGCTTGTGTCACTTCCCCTCTGGGCGGTCTGCAGCCAGACTGTACGTAGTGGGCACCGCTTGGTGGATTCTGTTCACACAGGAGGGGATGGGTCCGAGATGTCGCCAGTGTTCCTGTGATGGGTAAGTGATTTGAGCGGCCCTGTCAGGGCCCAAGAGGCGCTTGGTGGGAGAGTGTTTGGGCACTGAGCGGCCAGGACCCAATACACTCACCTCTTCATGTTGCAAAAAATTCCCGTCTTTCCTGATTATAAAAGCAACACAGTAGGAGGAGTGTGAACTGTCACAGCCTTTGCTGGGGGGCGATTGGAGGCATCTATCCAATTTCATAATGTGGTTAACCTAGTCCAGCGAGCCCAAGACTGAGTCTTATCTGGAGACACCCCCACGTGCACCCCTGTCTGCAGCAGTGATTTCCACAGCAAAATGTCAGAAACAGCATAAGCACCTCTCGGTGGGAGGATGGCTATCAGCAGGGGCGAATCGGAAATGTGGCACCTGGAGCGCGCAGCTGTTCGGGACAATGAAATGGGTCTGCTGCAC
>NW_028098495.1:0-889 GCF_014824575.4 Sturnira hondurensis
CTTTTGTGTTTGATTTTCTCTGTTTACCAAAGTGTTTTCAAGGTTCCTTCAGCTTGAAGTGTGTATCAGGACTTCATCATTTGTCCTGGCTGAATAATACTGCATTGTATGGATAGGTCTCATTTCATTTATTCATTAATCAATTGATGGGCTCCCATCAGTTTATCTGTCTCTTCTGCCACAACCCAAGGGCAGAGGGAGCCTTTTGGGACCTAGGGCATGTAAACCCTGAGGTATTCATCACTTCACATGAGGAAATAAAAATATAATACTATCAGGGAGATCTATAGGCGGCAGCCAAAGCTTCATTTTTCTTTCATTTTTCGAGCCTTCTTGTAAGGAATTCCTACTGAGGAGCATTTTTCTTTCTTCCTACCTGTTTCTTGAGCATGTCCTGGATGAAGCAGAGAGGGCTGGCAGGGGCCTGGGCCTCAGCTTCAACTGAGCAAGGGGGGCTTGTCTTTCTACTGGCTGTTTCTTTCTCTTTCCCAGTGCCCAGTGTTCTAGATGACTTTCCACCACCTCCAAAAGGCTAAAAGGACGAGTGTTTTACCTTCCACTCACAGTTTGTGGTAAATAACTTTGTCCCTGTCTACATTTGTTCTGAGCTCTTCTCTATGGAGCTAAGGAAAGGAAAAAATTTCAGGTGTGTTTTAGTTTAGTTTTCTAAATTCCTTTTGCTATTGTATGCATCATTCCCAAAGAAGAGTGTGTAAGATGAATATTCACGGTTTAAGAAAGAATAATAAATAGGAACCACCTCAACCCACCCAAAGCATATTCATCTCTCCCATTCCCCAAAGAGCCACTGTGCTGGCTTTGGTGTTAATTCCAGTATGCTTTTCTTTTCATTCCTTCCCTGTACCTTCCTCACTCTATGTCCACAAAT
>NW_028098496.1:0-890 GCF_014824575.4 Sturnira hondurensis
GCACAGGCAGTTACTCAATAGGGCAGTTGTTGCTATGACTTCCTTTGGGACGGTGGTAAGTTTTAACATGGAGTTTAGCCTGAGTTTCCTCATCTGCGCAACTGAATAATTATCTCTACATCACGGGGTTTGATGGAGTATTAAATGAAATAACACGTAAACTGAGACACCTGCCACAGCATTTGGCCTACAACAGGAGCTCCGGAAACGTCCTCCCCCAGCCTGGGACTGAATCGGGGCAACCCTCCCCTTGGTGGAATTTGGGCACTGGGAGGGTGGGGAAGGCTGAGGGTTCCTTAAGCCTCTGGGCTTTGCTGCACACGAGTTTTCTGCTCACTGCTGCCCCCGCCCCCTGCCCCGGGTCGTCCCAAGGATTAAAAGAAGCTCCTTGAACCAGATGGGAAGTTTAGAGAAGAAAGTGATGTTAGGCCATCTTGCTCAGGGTGACGAAGACAACCTTGATTGAAACCTAAACCCACTCCGGGACTGTGACTAAGGGGCTGTAAATGACCCTCTACGTCCTTTGCTGAGGTTCTTTTATGCTGAATGTGGCTGCTGGGAACATGCCCCACATCCTACGTCTAAACTGACAGGCTACTCCTCGGTCCCCACCCGCCTTCTAGCAGAACCCCCCTCCGTGCTGGAAACATGTGGTCCAAGAGGGCAGCCTTTGGCTGGCAACATGTGTTGGCAGCATCCCTTGTCTTACTTTTCCAAGAGACCACAGTCTGCACTGGGATCCATCAGATCTAGTGTCAAATCCTGGCTCTGGATGACCATGGGTGCATGCCACTCTCCCACAGGTCTCAGATCTGCCAAGTTCACGTGCATACGGGGCCTGTCATATTGTTGAAACTCAAAATGTTACACAGCCTATCCACTTCCCTCCT
>NW_028098497.1:0-1836 GCF_014824575.4 Sturnira hondurensis
TATTCAGTGTTGCTGTTAGAAATGCAGCAGCTGTCGGGGTTTGTGTCCTGCGTCGTCACCGAGTTCACTTAGCAGTTCTGGTTGATTACCTGTGGGGTCCTCAGGCTTCTCTAGACATTGTGTCATGTGATCTGCATGCAGTGAGAGTTTAACTTCCAGCTCTCTGGTTCATATGCCTTTGGTTTCTTTGTCTCATCTGGCTGCTGGCTACACCCCCAGGACTGTACTGAAGGGAAGTGGCCAGGAGCAGAGTGAGGGGTAGGGTGGTGCTGGTGCTGTGGGAAGCACAGCCTGCAGGGGGCAGTATTGGGAGCGGGCACTAGGAGCAGAGGGCCCTGTGATCCTCAGAGGGTGATGCTGGGGGCACCCACCTGGGTGTGGCAGAGAAGTGTGGGCACAGGAGGGCCCTTCCCTCCCTGATGGAGAGGGCTAAGGGATATGCAGTGCTGTTCCACGTTCATGAGTGATTTCCATGTGGGACCCAAGGTGCAGAGACTCTGCAGTCAGCAGGGATCAGGGTGGCGCCCCTGGTTGGCCCTGGGGAGGCCAGGTCTCCATGTGGAATTCTCCGCCTTCTTCCAGGTCGTCATTGCTACCTAGTCCTTGCTGGTATCTCTCCCAGCACAGCAGGTAACGATGGTCCACCCTCTGCCTGCCCTCCCTGTCTGCCTGGCCCTGGTCCACCTGCTCAGCCCCTGCTCAGGTAGGACCTGCTCTGTGTCTGTGCATCTGAAGCCTTTACCTTTGGGCCCAGTCAGAACCCTGGACTCCCCCCATCCCCCCAAGTCCTGTCCAGATGCACCTGAGTGAGGACCCAGGTCCTGTGTAGGTGTCTCTCACCTTGCCCTCCCTACGTGGCCAACCCCTAGCCCTCTGGTCCCATCTGCCTCTGACACAGTCCCCCTTCTGATGAGCAGCTCAGTTTGCTGTGGTTGGACCCCCGGAGCGCATCCTGGCCATGGTGGGTGAAGACGCTGAGCTGCCTTGTGTCCTGTCCGGAAACATGAGTGCCGAGCACATGGAGCTGAAGTGGGAGAGATCCAGCCCCAGACGGGTAGTGCACAGGTACGCACCTGGGCAGGAAGACANGGGTAACCCCTAGCCGTCTGGTTCCATCTGCCTCTGACACAGTCCCCCTTCTGATGAGCAGCTCAGTTTGCTGTGGTTGGACCCCCGGAGCGCATCCTGGCCATGGTGGGTGAAGACGCTGAGCTGCCTTGTGTCCTGTCCGGAAACATGAGTGCCGAGCACATGGAGCTGAAGTGGGAGAGATCCAGCCCCAGACGGGTAGTGCACAGGTACGCACCTGGGCAGGAAGACACCCCGGCAGCAGAATATGAAGGGAGAACTTCGATTTTAAGAGAGGACATCACTGTGGGGAAGGCTGCTCTGCAGATTCGCGACCTCAGAGCCTCTGATGGAGGAACCTACCTGTGTCGATTCCATGATGGAGATTTCTCTGCAGGAGCCCAGGTGGAGCTGAAGGTTGCAGGTGAGTGAGGTTTGATCTGTGCTTGTCCCCCGTGGAGTCAGGAACAGAGGCTCCAAGCCCACCTGAGAGCCCTCTCGGCTCCTCACCAGCACCTGCCCCCTATTCCTCCATCCCTGCTCCTCTGAGGCCAGAGACAGACCCAGGTTGTCCCCCAGGAAAGGCTCCTCCTGCATCTGGGCAAGAGTCCCTCATGCCACCCACCAGGTCTCAGCAGGGAAGTGGAGGTGGGGGACTGGAACGAGAAGGAGGCCCCCTCTTCCCCCTGCAGTGGGTTCAGTGTGTCCCAGACAGTGGGCATGGGCCCCCAGGTGCCTGCTGCTGTGGGTTCAGGGGGCTGACCTGCC
>NW_028098498.1:0-2546 GCF_014824575.4 Sturnira hondurensis
GAAATTGCCAAGTGCTAGCCCCACCTGAAGGGCTTGTGACACAGAACAGCTCCGTGGGGGATGCTCTCAGCCCCCCAGGTCACAGGCCTCCGGTCACAGCTGACCTCCACGCTTAGAGCCGAGCCTTCATCCCTTCCCATAGCGAGTAGTCTAGAGGGAGGTGGTGCCATGTGTTAATTATGCAACTCAGAAATCTCACCCATGTCCTTTTTTAAAATATATATATATTTATTTTTAGAGAGAGGGGAAGGGAGGGAGAAAGAAAGGGAGAGAAACATCAGTGCGAGAGAAATATCAATCGGTTGTTTCTCGTATGTGCCCCAACTCTAGACCAAATCTACAACCCACGCACGTGCCCTGACGGGGCATCGAACTGGTGACTTTTGCTTTGGGAGTGCCGCCCAGCCCACTGAGCCACACTGGTCAGGGCTCACCCAGGTTCTTGAATCCTCTTGCCATTCCTGGTGTGGTGGCTTTGTCTGCCCTCAGGGCCACATCCAGAGGAAGCAAAAGACCATCTCTTCACTTGTTTTTCTCTTGGGAAGGAGAAATGCCCCTGTGGAACCCTCAGCTCTCACACCTGGCTGGCCAGGATTGTGCTGCATGCCCGGGACCAGGCCAGCTGTTACTGAGAGGAACCATCCTGCGATGGAGTGTGAGCCAGCCCTCGCGGAGGGGGCTGGAAGTCTGGGCGGGACTGGAGCTCTGTGACTGAGGAAGCGGGACAGTCAGATGGCTTGGGGGGGTAGGCATTCAGTAGCATCTGCCATAAATTAAGTACAAAAGCCTGTCTTGAATGGAATGAAAAAAATTTGCTGAATGTTATTTTAGTAAGTTTTCAGCCCTTCAGCAATATGTTCGATGGCCAGTTGTCTCTCCCTCTTTTAATAAAGATTATAATTTTAAAGCTATTTAGTATAAATAGTTCACTTTGCTAAACCTGGTAGGTGTGGTCAGTTCAGCATGGCTCAGGTTTTTTAAGTGTCTTCTCAGAATTCTCTTGGCCAGGATGGTTTTCAGTAAGCATCACTGATGGTGAATGAAATTTAGCAGCTCGCTTCGTCTCCGTCATTTAGAGAAACGCTGACACGCCTCCACAGTGCCGGAGAATCTGCTGCCACTTCCCACTTCCTGCCTGTCCCATAAAGGACAGCCTGTGCCTCCCCGTCAGGAGCTGCCTGGACGGTGGGCTGGGTCTCCGAGACCTGCCAGAGCAGGGCAGTGCCAGCAAGGAATGTAAGAAGCAGAGACTGGCTAGCTGGACTTAAGCACTGAGAAAGGGCTGATTGCTTTTTACATCGGGGTGTCTCTCTTGGAACCTCCAGGCACGACTTCAGTGGGGTCTTAGGAAGTTCTCCTCCCAGAAGCAGAAGCCCCCAGGGTGGGGCCACCCACACCCAAGTTTCCACTCCCACAGCCCCAAGTCATTCTGTGGTCTCCACCCACTGGCTTTCTCGCTTGTTCAAGTCCTCGGGAGGCAGATGGCGTCTACTTTTTGTTCATCTACACAATACGTCTTCTCTCTTCAAAAGAAGAGTCCGGACTCCGGACATCTCCGGGTTCTAATTGAGAGGGTCTGATTTACAAATGAGTCAACTCTGGCTCAGATGAAGAGTTTCATACAAGGTTGCCCAGGGAGGAAGGGTCAGAGGCGGCCCCTCGAGTCTCCGTCTGTCTGGGTCTAAAACCTAGTGACCTTCCAACAAAACACATGGCCACTGGTGAGATCTCTAGGGGCCACACTGATGGCTGGGTGACTCCATCCAGACTTGGTCTCCTAGGGGAGCCTGGTGGGGCCTTGCCTCGGCCCCTCTCACCGACTATCGGCTCCCGGCTGAAACAGCTCCCCTTGCTGACCAATGTCTAAAGTGCCATCATTTCTTTCTCTGGCTTTTACACGAGGTGTGTCACATCATCAGACAGCACCTTACGGGTTACTCAGGCCCTTCACGTAATGATCTCATTTTATTTTCATGACAGCCCAGTGACATAATGGGGCAGGGATATTTCCCCCAGGGACAGATAAGGAAATGGGGGTTCACAAGAGCGAGGGGACTTGCTCCAGAGAAGAGGGCTGAACTTTTTGAGGAGCCCGAGGACTGGTCTCATCTCTGGGGGACTCCAGTATCATCTCCAAGTGGCCTGAGAGGGCAGGACAGCCACGGGCAGCCCGGCGCTGAGCTTGCTTGCTGGTCTGGGGCCTTCGTGAGGCCAGCTACTGACCTCATCCAGCTTTCCGCCTCGAGGTCGGTGGCATGTAGCCTGATGCGTGCTTGTCAGAGGGACACAAGAGTGTCCGATACTGGGACGCCCTGCCCTGGGAAGCTGTGTGGACACTAGAGTCTAAGACGACACAGAGAAACCGCTGCTCACCAGGGTTAGAGGCTAACACATGGGTATTACTATGTGCTGGGTTCTGTCCTCACCCTCATTGAAACCAGGGCTCCGAGAGAAATGAAGACCATTCCAGCAATCCATTGTAAGTTGTGTGTCTGGGATGTGACTCTGACGTTGGAGTCATGCTGTCCAAGGGTTTCCTGGGCAAG
>NW_028098499.1:0-1794 GCF_014824575.4 Sturnira hondurensis
TATATCAGTCAACTCCATTTCATCTAGGGTGTTGTTTAGTGCAGCTATATCTGTTGATATTTTGTTTGGAAGATCTGTCCATTTTTGATAGTAGGATGTTAAAATCCCCTACTATAATTGTGTTGCCGTCAATATCTTGAGGTCCTCTAGAATTTTCTTTATATATTTGGGTGCTCCTATGTTGGTTGCATATATATTTACGATGGTAATGAATTCTTGGTGGATTCTTCCCTTGAGTATTATGAAGTGACCTTCTGGGTTTCTCTTTATGGCCTATTTTTTGAAGTCTGATTTGTCTGATGTGAGAATTGCTACCCTGGCTTTTTTCTCTTGTCTATTTGCTTGGAAAATTTGTTTCCAAACTTTCACACTTAGTCTGTGATGGTCTTTTGACCTGAGGTGGGTCTCTTGTAGGCAGCATATGTGTGGGTCATGCTTTCTTATCCATTCAGCTCTTCTATGTCATTTAATTGGTGCATTTAATTCATTTACATTTAAGGTTATTATTGAAAGGAACTTATTCATTGCCATTTATGTATCTGTGTTCCTCTCCATCTCTTTCTCTTTTTTTCTTTCCTTAAAGCAGCCCTTTTAGTAATTCTTGTAGAGCTGGTTTGGTGGAGGCATATTCTTTTAGACTTCTTTTGTCTTGTAAGCTTGATTGAGAGCCTTGCTGGGTAAAGTAGCCTTGGTTGTAGGCCTCTGTTTCTCATTACTTGGAATATTTCTTGCCATTCTCTTCTTGCTTGGAATGTTTCCATTGAGAAGTCAGTAGCCAACCTTATTGGAGCTCCATTATATGTTACTTTCTTTTTCTCCCTTGCTGCCTTTAAGATTCTCTCTTTGTCTTGGAGTTTTGCCATTTTATTGATGATGTGTCTTGCAGTAGGCCTCTTTGGGTTTCACCTGATTGGGACTCTGCAATTCCTGGATTCGTGTGACTTTTTCTCCCATCAAATTAGGAAAATTTTCCATTATTACTCTTTCAAATAGGTTTTCTATCCCTTGTTCTTCTTCTTCTCCTTCTGGTATTCCTATTATTCAGATCTTATTACATTTCATATTGTCTTCCATTTCTCTTAATCCCTCCTCGTTTTTCTGAGCCTCTTTTCCTTTACTTGCTCTGTCTGGGAGATTCTTTCTACTCTGTCCTGTAACTCACTGATGAGGTCTTCTGCCTCATAGATCCTGCTTTTCGTACTTTCTACTGTGTTCTTCAGTTCAGAAATTGTATTCTTCATTTCCTCTTGGCCTTTGCTGATGGTTTCTATTTCCTTTTTCATGTTGATATAGTTTGCGGAGAGTTCATTGTAGTTTCTAGTAGCTCGTTTTAAGCTCTTTGAATTTTCTGATAACCAGTGGTGGCCTCAGCTTCTTAAATTGATCTGTTTTGGTTCCTTGTATTTATGGTGTGAACTTCTGTGGTAGGTTACCTGTGAAATTCAGTGGTGCAGTCTCCTGCAGATATCTTGGTGTTCTTCGCTTCTACCTACTCCTTTCTTTATTGTGCGTGTGTGATCAGTTGGAGGGGGAGGCAAAATGGTTTCTGACAGCAGAAGAGTATTTTATGTTATTTATAGTCACATTCGGTAGAGAAATAATAGACAATCTTTAGGCTAAATATAGAGTTAATCGTGCTCTTCGATCCAGCTTGCCACTTTTAACAAAGGATGGACAGAAGATAAGTCTCTTGTTGGGAAGGGAAGGCTTGTGAGTTGTATCTAGAAAGCAGTGTGGTTGCAGGTGGTCAGATTTTGAGGTAAGGTGGGAGTAAAGGTTTGTAACTAGGTGTAG
>NW_028098500.1:0-565 GCF_014824575.4 Sturnira hondurensis
ACTGCATATCCCACCACCATTGGCCCTCTTGTATGAGAAGTCAGGTCCCATATAACTTGAAAATGATCAGGTACACTTTTGGGGTCTTACTCTGTGAGCATGGAAGAGCACATGCTTTTCCCCAAGTGCCTGCCTCCCTTATCAACTTTATGTATTTAGCAAGAGACTAAAACACTCAAAAATCATCGAGCGCGAAGTGTGTGTGTGTGCACGCACCCTGGCACACAGTAGTGCTCCACGTCCTGGCAGATGCAGTATCTGTGAATAAAGCACGAGTTTAGGGGCAGAAGCAGGAAGTCCTTGCAGCAGTGCATGCTGGGAATTCCACTCTCTCTCACACACACACACACACACACACTCCACTGGTTCAAGTCTGAGAGAACAAAGGAGAGGGATGAAGTAGACCCTTTTGCAGACAATCAAAGATTAATTGATAAACCCCACATAAAAATGAAAATCAACCTGGGAGAATCGCATATCACACCATCTGTTATAAACTGAGTCAAGATAGATGCTTCAGTCAAGGCAAAAAAAAAAAACAAACAATGACATGAGCACATACAAC
>NW_028098501.1:0-503 GCF_014824575.4 Sturnira hondurensis
AAATAATATATTCAGGCATTAAAGCCTAGAATTGGGAAATTTCTATGTCTCTTAAATTTGGGTTCACAATGAGGAGAATGTCCCATGGGAGCTTGTTCATCAGTGAGAGGAGCTAAGTCTTCACAGAACTCAGAGATCTTCTAGGGGGCCCATATCCTACAACACTGTGTAGGTCTTGGACCCTCAGACTCCCTTGGAGTACTGCTCCTGTGTCCTGTACTTTCTCTCAGGTGGAGTAATGTCTTCAGCTATGGAAAGCTCTTCCCTATGCACAGGCAAATGAGAAGAATTAGACTAGTTTGAATGTGGGTCTGTATGCTCCCTGGGAATCACCCATAAACACCACCACCCATAAAATTCCTGATGATATAGTCCCTCACCCTGGACTGAATCTGGAGAGTTCTCTTCCTGGTGACAGTTGCCAGAGGTAAGGGACTTTGCAGTTCCAGGCTTGAGGAGGTGACCAGGTACAATGAAGTGAGATTTTTCCCACTCTCAATGCT
>NW_028098502.1:0-624 GCF_014824575.4 Sturnira hondurensis
CGGTGCTTTTGGCACGTTAGCATCAGATTACTTTGCTGCTGGGCTGCCCTGTTGACTGTTGAATATTCAGCAGCAGCTCCGGGCTCTGCCCACTGGAAGCCGGGAGCATCTTCCCTGGTTGTGACAATAACAAATGTCTCCAGACCCTGGCACGTACCCCCCAGTAGGGACACAGTTACTCCCGGCTGAGAACCACTGATCTGAGTGAGCTCCCCGTGAGCGGAGGAGTGTGCATGAGGCTGTGAGACTGGAGGGTGGCAGTGCTTTGGGCGACAAACAGGCTTTGGGAAAGAGGGAGTTTCTGAAATCTCATTCTACCCCCGAGGTGATACTTCTGTGTCCCACGTCAATCAGGCTCATTTCCCCGGGGCCGACGGCTTCTCTCTGGGAACTCTGCTCCTTTCCATTATTTCAAATTATGACGTTTGGGGTATCAACGTGTATCCAGGAAGTTCTGAGAAACGCAGAATCAGCCATTTGGAGGAAATGATCAAGGTGCACTGTGTTTTATGGGCCAGGCACTGTTCTGAGGGCGACATTTGATCCCCTTTTCGTGGTGGGAAGTGTCACCACTGTTTCTGTGCATTACAGATAGAGAAACCAAAGCGCAAACAAAACAGACAC
>NW_028098503.1:0-1105 GCF_014824575.4 Sturnira hondurensis
AGTTTCTCACGACTCCAAATGAGGTTGTAAAAACGTCACTGGTGGCCCTGGCCGGGTGGCTCAGTGTCCCATACACCCAGAGTTTGTGGGTTCCCTCCCCAGTCAGGGCACACACCTGGGTTGTGGGTTGGTCCCCAGTCTGGGTGCTTACTGGAGGCAACCGATCAATGTTTCTCTCTCTCATCCATGCTTCTCTCCCTCCCCCTGTCCATTTCTTCTCCATTTCCCTCTTTCCTTCTCCCTGTCTCCTTCTTTCTCCCTTCTTCTCTCTCTAAAATCAATAAGCATGTCCTCAGGTGAGGATTTAAAAAGAGTCACTGGTGTCAGACAATCCATATCAATTTAGTCTGAAGTAGAGACCCAGGTCTGTGCCAGGCACTGAGGCGGACCCTCAAGGAGCAGGAGCTGGTCATGAGAGGGCCTTGCAGGGCATATCAGGAACAGCCTGTCCCTAACATTTTTGTGAAAAGTGATATGTATGTGTTCTGACTTGCCTTTCTGACTGAGCAGTACATTTCAGATTTGCCAGCTGACTCACTTGCAGGCAGCATTTAGAAAACACTGATAACCTGTAGGTTGGCTGTGCTTGTTAGAAACTTCTGCAGAGCCTGGGGGCACCTGGGGTTCTAAGAAATTCAGGCCATGCACATGGGAGGGGGAGGTTTGATTTTTCCAATTGTTATTAATGCTATCTCTTACTTCCTCATATCTTTTCATTAATTTTAATGGTAAGTTTGACTGTTACTACTTCTTGGTGACTTTGCATCACGGTTTATAATCACTGTGTCAGGGGAATTGAGTGTAGCTGTTTTCCCATAGAGGGCACCAGCAGTAAAGCGGTGCAGAGCTGGAAGGAATGCAGAGAGCTTGGGTTTTGCTTACTGGAGCTCCTTTTGGAGAAGAGAATTCTGAGGCTTTAGGTTTATCAGTGTCACCCTGTACATTTTCTTGTCATCTGAGGGGAGTCACCTGTCACCTGTCTTCTAACAGGTGTTTGTGGTCTGAAGGGAGGTGGGTAGGATGGGTTTCTGGGTGGGTCTAAGAGAGGCAGAGTCATTTCCCTTGTGTTTCAGAGCCCCCACCCTTTTCTGGACACCGTTTGGTG
>NW_028098504.1:0-2343 GCF_014824575.4 Sturnira hondurensis
GCTTTTGGCTCTGTGAGTTTTTGTTTTTACACTTGACCCTTGTGAAGTTTGTGGATTTGACTGGATAAAGTGCTATTAAAATGCTTTAAAGCTGACATTTATCGATTTGTCCACAGAATTTTTAGTTCATCGCTGAAAAACAGAAGCGGGAGCCTGGTTGCTTTTGCTGCCATTTTTTAAATCTTTTTTTCTTTATCTTTTTCTTCTGCTGCAGTCTGGTATTTGTAATATCTTATATGTTATTGTTGTTAAATTATATATTTTTAGTGGTTGTTGTAGCCACGATGAAATGCATTTCCCAAGAATTATAGTCTAAATGGTCAACTGCTGTTGAGCATTTCAAGGAATATGTAGGAATCCTACCTCGGGGTATTTCTTTGTGCCTCCTCAGGTGCTTTGGGAAATTGATTTTGTGTGTTTTTATTCTATGTTATTAACCACAAGAAATACTATTTTTGCCGTCATGAGCTACTGAGCTCTTCCAGAAAATAAGAAATGGAATAGACGCCTACATTACCCATGTGTCCCCAGGATGGCCAACTCTGTAAATTATCCTTTTTACATAAATGTATTATGCATGCACACTACAATGAACTTTCCTTGACTTTCTTGAGTTCAGCTTTTTCTTTTTTTTAAAAATAGGTTTTTTCCCCAAGATTATATTTACTTATTTATCTTTAGAGGGGAAGGGAAGGAAAGAAGGAGAGAAACATCAATGTATGGTTGCCTCTCGTGAGTCCCCTGCTGGGAACTGGCCTGCAACCCAGGCATGTGCCCTGACTGGGAATCGAACCGTGATCCTTTGGTTTGCAGGCCCCTACTCAATCCACTGAGCCACACCAACCAGGGCTCTTGAGTTCAGCTTTTTCTAGGTAATTGGTTTCATTGTTTATTTACATAAAATTATCTTGATTTCACCTGCAGTTTCTTTACAACATTGCACAAAGTACTTTGATTCTAAAAAGACAGTTAAATGTGACCAATAAAAAAATCAATTTAGAACCAATGAACTTCGCCTTAAAAATTAAACAATTTAATGCCCACAAATGATTTTTAGTTTTAAAATTCTTCATTTGAAATCACTTCAAATATACATAATGTCCTGCCTTACTCAGACACTACAACTGTTCACACTTCGCTGTATTCCGTTTATCACCAGTTGTTCTGAACTGTTCTCGTTATTCATATGTTTTCATGCCCGTGAGAGCACCGTGCGCGCATCTGCAACCCCGTGGTGTGGTTTCCCAGGGGAAAATGTCCCCTGCCCCATGCACACGCGTGTCTGAGAGAGTCACGCACATCCGGGGGTGGGAGGAGAGAAGCGCTCAGAGGGTGCTGACGTACGCCCAGGGCTCACAGTCCGGAGCTCTCCCCGGGTCTCAGCCCGAGGAGGGGAGGACTCGGGCTGCCCAGGCCCTCCCTCCAGCTGGGAGGGGCAGAGGTTGGGCCTTCCTGCAGGAGGGTCGGTGGGAGCGGCCTCTGAGCTAAGGGACCCGGGCAGGGACGCAGCACAGGGCGAGGCCGCGGTTGTCTGCCCTTCCACCTCCCAGACAGAGAAACGAAGCCTCGGAGCCTGGCCGCCTCCCCGCACTCTCCCAGGCCTCGCCTCCCCTCCTTCCTCCTGGACTCGCTCCCTCTCCCCGTCCCGGAGCGCGTCCCAGGCAACCAAAGAAGCTGTAGCACGGAGGTTGGGGTGCAGAGCGCATTATCTGCAAACCTGAGAAGCGTAGTCCAGAAACATCCCCCCCCCCCCCCCCCGTCTTNGAAACATCCCCCCCCCCCCCCTCCGTGAGAGACAGGCGTTCTCTGCTGCTAATGCTAAGGTCAAGTGCAGACACAGAGGGGAGGCTGCAGGGGTCCGGCGGTCACCACTTCTACGTGAAGAAGGCCATAAAGGCAGCGGGCATCTGCCCCCAGCTCACCCCTCCAGCCCCCGCCCCCGCCCCCAGCAGCTGGACTGCACGCAGCGTCTGTCTGCAGGGGCAGCACCGTGATTTCACGTGTTTGAAACCCCATCTCCCACACATTCCCCCCCTGGGCTTAGTGCCCTGAAACCAACGTGACCGGAACACAGAGGAGACGCTCACCTTTGCAGGGATCAGGAGCCATTTCCCACCATCCTGCTGACGCTGAAAAATCCTGAGTGGTGCGAGGGAACTTAAAACAAAAACAAAAACAGAAAACCCAGCAACTTGTGTTTCAGCGCCACCTAGAGGACAACAATAACAAGACGTCTTACGCTACCAGAGAAGTGCAGCTCATACACAGAAACCTACACACAGAAGTGTCTGCCTTCAGCGACCCACGCACACGCTTTTCTTGTGTCAAATCCCCCTGCAGGAG
>NW_028098505.1:0-655 GCF_014824575.4 Sturnira hondurensis
GCACTAGCGTCCAGTGTGTGAAAACACGCGGGGCCCATAGCAGCCACTCAGTTAAGTATTGTTATGAGGAAGGGAGGGAGGGAGGGAGGGAAGGAGGAATGAGGATGGGTGGAGGCGGCAGGAAGAAAGTGAAATGTCTGAGGCAGCAGCTAGCACATCCCACAGGCATCCCATACACTTTGATTTTTACCGGTGACTTTTAGCAAGTTTCTTAAACATCATAGGCCTCATATCTCTTATCTATGAATCCTTTGCAATTTCACATACCACCCATGTAATAGGGTAGCTGCGCGAAATATATCTTTAAAACAAAAAAAATAAACACAAAGTATAGAGCACTGTGCACATATATGATACATGCTCATTAAATAGTAACTACTAATATTGTAATTACTCCCCTGGAGTGACATGATCTGGCATGAACCTCTTTGTTTCCATACAATTACAACTTTTGTATTATTAGTGGGAACTCACTCAAATAATATTTTCTTTTTTAGAAGTTACCATTTATTCTATTATGAATAAACAAAACAGAAAACACTAATCAGTGTATAAGCTATTTAGCTAATAGACCAAAGTTAAACTTTGACATGAGGATGACTTGTGGCGCCCCTAACTAAAAACTATAACCTCCTTGACTGTTGGATGACTGAAT
>NW_028098506.1:0-634 GCF_014824575.4 Sturnira hondurensis
CAATAGTTAAGGAAATGCCTACTAGGTGCTATAACAGAGATACCCCAAAATATAGTGGCCTAGCATGATAATGTTTATTTCTCACTCATCTAAGAGTCCGTGATATGTTATTGGGTGGTAGCTTCCTATCACCCAGTAGGCCCCAAGCTGGCAGAGGTTTTGCTTCCTGTAACACGACTTCTAAGGTTATCTTTGTTAGTGTTTCCACACCGCTGATGAAGAGAGCGGAGACACAAAGGGAGATTTTTGTGGACAGGCCTATGAGTGGCGAGTATTCTTTCTTCCCACATTCCTTCAGTCAGAAATCGGTAGCCTAACCGTACCTTCCACAGCTGCATTTCCCAGAGGAAGCCAAATGGGGGTGATAGGTGCTCTTCTCCTCTGCCAAAACGGGAAAGGTGGGAGAGATTTGATCTGATATTCCCACTTCAGCTCTAAATAGTTTATCATATATATATGCTTAACAGTGGTGAGGTTTGCAAGGAAGTGGGTCTGAACATAGGCGTTTTAGAGGAGATTCGGAGAAGTGATACGCTTCTAAGGAAACTTCTTTCCCCATCCTCCTGGCACACGAACAGCAAGAGATGACATAAAGGTATTGAACAGCTGGGACAGAGAAAGTGAATGGCGAAAT
>NW_028098507.1:0-735 GCF_014824575.4 Sturnira hondurensis
TACCCAAGGATAGAGCGCAGTTGCAACCTCCTGTGAGGAGTCCGGGAGTGGTGGAGTGTCAGCAGCCGGGTGAAGGGCACGACGGTTCTCCCAGCTGTACTCTGGCTTCCCTGACCCCCTGACTACTAGCTAGGACTGAAGGACAGGCTGAGTGAGCAATTTTAGGCAAGGGCCTGGAGACGAAGGGCATCATTATTTCCACATGCTCTCAGTCTGTGAAGGGTGCCCTCCTTGTAGCCTGGTCCTGGCTTCCTTCCCTAGGAAAGTGTCTGGGCCGTGACGTCTCCTCTCACTTCTGCACCTGTTCTCACATTCTAACCTGCAAGCAACATGCACTACGTTAAACAGCAGGTTGAGAAGCCCCTCACATCCTGTACCCACCAGCCCTAGGTAACCCTAACCCCGAACAGTCCCCCAATAAAGCCCATGGCCATTGGGGAAAGAATATGATACATGAGTACTCAGGGGCATTACCTCTTTTCCCTTAGTTTTTCTAAAAAGGCCAACACAATACCTATCCAGTGTCAATGTATCAATATTTTTTCTGTCAGACTGTCATGAAATACAACATTCTCCAACTTACAGATGTCCAAATTGTTTTTGGGAACAGATACCAGACCGCCACTTCAATGCAGCCCTCTCAATTATTAACTGTATACACCAACCCCTTCTTTTGAAAGCAGATGCAATTTTTTTGCTAACAGCTCTTCAAATTGGAAATGTAGGTGGCTCTGA
>NW_028098508.1:0-633 GCF_014824575.4 Sturnira hondurensis
GCTTTTTGTCTTTGCTTTTGTTTATGTGGTGTATTACATTTACTGATTTGCAGATATTGAACCATCCTTGCATCCCTTGGATGAATCCCACTTGATCGTGGTGTATGATCTTTTTTAATGTATTGTTGGATGTGATTTGCTAATATTTTGTTGAGGATTTTAGCGTCTATGTTCATCAGCGATATTGGCCTGTAATTTTCTTTCTTTGTTGTGTCTCTATCTGGTTTTGGAATTAGGATGATGCTGGCTTCATAAAATGAGTTTGGCAGTTTCCCATCATTTTGGATTTTTTGGAATAGTCTGTGAAGAATAGGGGTTAGCTCTTCCTTAAATGCTTTGTAGAATTCTCCTGTGAAACCATCTGGTCCGGGGCTTTTGTGTGATGGGAGTGTTTTGATCACTGCTTCAATTTCATCTGCTGTTATTGGTCTGTTCAGGCTTTCTTCTTCTTCATTGAGCTTTGGAAGATTACATTTTTCTAGAAATTTGTCCATTTCACCTAGGTTTTCAAATTTATTGGCATAAAGTTCTTCATAGTAATTTCTTACAATCCCTTCTATTTCTTTGGTATCAGTTGTAATTTCTCCTCTTTCATTTCTGATTGTGTTTATTTGTGTCCTCTCTCTTCTTTTC
>NW_028098509.1:0-1001 GCF_014824575.4 Sturnira hondurensis
TTTTCGAGTTTCTATTTTTCAGCTAAAATTCTCCATCTTTTTGCTCATTTTGTCCACCTTTTTATCTAAAATCTTTACTATGTCTGTAATAGTTATTTAAAAATTTCTCTCGGCTGGTTCTAACACCTGGGCTACATGTGAATCTGCTTTTATTATTTCTCTTTGCTATGGGTCACATTTTCACATACATTGTTATTTCTTATTTCAAACATTTTATTTGTGTTTGTTTATAAATAACATTTATCCCTAGAAAAATCCACTCCCTTTCCTGTATCAGGAAGCTAGGTTGTGGGGACTGATCTCTTCAGTCTAATTGGAATTGGGGTTTTCACTTTAGTTAGAGTTAGTTCAGTTCACCTCGGGTGTCAGAGGTGGTCAGCATAATCCGGTTCTTCCCTCCAGCAGGACTTTGCCATCTAAGCACCATGGAACAATGAGATCACTACGCTTTCCAGTTCTGTCACCGGTTTCTTGGACCACAAGAGTCAAGCAGGTAATTTAAGAACATGAAAAGCCCTGGCTGGTGTAGCTCAGTGGATTGAGCGCGGGCCTGCGAACCAGACGATCGCGGTTCGATTCCCAGTCAGGGCACATGCCTGGGTTGCAGGCCGGTTCCCTGCAGGCCAACTCCCAGCAGGGGACACACAAAAGGCAACCATACATTGATGTTTCTCTCCCTCTCTCCTTCCCCTCTAAAGATAAATAAATAAATAAAATATTTAAAAAATAAAAAAAGAACATGAAGCCATTCAGAGGGGGCCCTTGTAATCTGGAGCCAAGGGGGAGCCACACACCAGCTCCATCCTGCCAGTCCCGTTCCAGTCCAGGTGGTTGGATCCTCCTCTCTTTCTGTTTTTCTCTAAGAATCGTGAAACCGAGATCCTTCTGTAAAATTCCCCAATATTTCATGCTGGCAAATAATTAAACATTTTTTCGAACCATGGTACAGCCCTAGCAAAATATAGCGATTAACTTAATTCAGTCCGTGGACCGCCAGTTCT
>NW_028098510.1:0-1416 GCF_014824575.4 Sturnira hondurensis
TGCGGGTGGTCAGATTTTGAGGTAAGGTGAGAGTAAGGAATAGTAAATAGACATAGCATGTGAGCAAGTAGAGTTAATCACTACAGTAATAGAATTCAGGAACCTGTAAAGTGGGCTAAGACCCCAGAGATGTGTTGTGAAGTATTTACAGTGGTATAGAAAGCAACAAACAAACAAACAACAACAAACACACAAAAAAAGGGCAAGAGAAGTGAGGAAAAAGCAGTAAGTTTGGGGTGAAAGGAAGAAGGGCTAAAACAGGAAAAAAGAAAGGAGAGGATCAGAGTACTGAAAGATACATCAACAATAAAATTTTAAAAAGTGTATGATTACAGAAAAAAGTTTTTTTAAACAGTTAAAAAAAACAATAACCTCCTTCCTTGTTTGTTTCAAACTGTCCAATCCGTTTTTTCTGGTTTCAGCAGGACACCTCTGTGTGCTGGGTGTAGGCCTAGGTACACAACCACCCGCCAGCCAGGCTACCAGACTGGGGTCTGGGTGTCCGCCCACACGACAGGCTGCCTGGGTCCCACGGGATCTGCTACTGGTCCTTCCCAGGTCTGTGGCTGGGTGAGAAGCAAGTCAAGCTGCCTTCACAGGAAAACACACCTCAGTTCACTTTCCAGTAAAAAGTTCTCCAGAACGCGTTCCTCTCAGCCCAGCCCAATCCCCAACCTGAGTGTTTAGGGCAATGCTCCTCTCAAATTTCCTGGGCTGGCAGGCTGGTGGGCTGGCGACCACAGAGATTGCAACTGAATATGGCCCCCTGTCCTTGCCACCCTCCCTGCACACCTAGGCAGGCAGGTCTCTGCCACCCAACCCCACCTAGATGGTGAGGGAGGGAGCCAGCTCTTCCAAGGACTGGGCAGACGGCCCAATGCCCCACTGGGTGCTGGGCTCCCTATGAGTCCTCTGTGGCACTGGCCACAGACGGGAGCCTCTACATCCCTAACGCAGTGCCAGTGGCGGCTCCGAGGCATTTGGGCTGGCCGAGGGCAGCCGGCCCTGCCACTGCCGCTTTTGTCTTTACTCACACTTGCCGGGGTCACCATGAGTCCTCTGTGGCAGATGCCCTTGTCGCTGGCCATAGACAGAAGCTTCTGGGCACCAATAACTGCAGCAGCTGCGGCTCCGAGGTCTTTCCGCACTGGCCAATGGCTGCTGCCGGCCTGGCTACCTCCATCCTTACTTGTGTCCCTGAGACCCCAACGACCTGTAGCTGTCTGGTTCGTCACTACCTCTGGTCTCTTATTTTCATAAATGGTGGGGAATTGTTGGTTTGGGATTGATTGCGCTGTTCTTCAGTAAATCTGCCAGGATTTTCTCCCAGGGGTATGAGAACTGGAGTCGCTCCATCCTACTCCGCCGCCATTTTCCTCTCCTCAACTTCCATCTTAATTGAGAACCTTACTGGGT
>NW_028098511.1:0-603 GCF_014824575.4 Sturnira hondurensis
TAAACAAATTAGCAAACTGGCCAGGGCTATAAACTATTTTTTTAACTTTGTGTGTTACATCATTTCTATACTGTGTATTATTTTGTATAAATTTTTATGGAAATGAAAGTAAACTACACTCTTGTGTTACCTTCTTTTTTTAAATATTTTATTTATCTTTAGAGGGGAAGGAAAGGAGAGAGGAAGAGAAACATCAATGTATGGTTGCTTCTCCTGCATCCCCTGCTGGGAACTGGCTCCTGCGAGGAACTGGCCTGCAACCCAGGCATGTGCCCTGACTGGGAATCGAACCGCGATCGTCTGGTTCACAGGCCCGTGCTCAATCCACTGAGCTACGCCAGCCAGGGTTGTGTTACCTTCTTTAAAATCAAATATTTCCGAATAGTTATTTTTCTAGGTTATTTCTCTTTTTAAGAAATCTTCACCTGAGGCAGGGGGGGGGGAAGAGGAGGGGCGGAAATTGATGTGAGAGAGAAACATTGATTGGTTGCCTCTCATAAGCACTGCAGCAACTGAATGTGCCACTTTTTTGGTGTATGGGATGATGCTCCAACTAACTGAGCCACCCGGCCTGGGCTGCTTTTTACTCTTCATAAGCCATTG
>NW_028098512.1:0-601 GCF_014824575.4 Sturnira hondurensis
CACATGCCTGGGTTGCAAACCGGTTCCTTGCAGGCTAACTACCAGCAGGGGAAACACAAAAGGCAACCATACATTGATGTTTCTCTCCCTCTCTCCTTCCCCTCTAAAAATAAATAAATAAATAAAATCTAAAAAAAAAAAAGGGCAGTGTGATAGGTGCCTCTCATGTGCAAAATCACTTCCTCTCCAGCAAAGTCTCAGTTTGGGGCTTGTGCTGAGGCCCACTTCCAGGCTGGGCCAGCAGGATTCTTCTCAACACGACTAGAATGTGCTTAGATTTCGGCAGGAAATTTAGGTTTCGTCACATAGTGCTTCGTCCTATGTTCAGGTCACATGGCTAAGAGTAAACACCTACTGTCCTCAGCTGTTTGCCTTTCTGTAACTCAGAGCCACATGGAGTACATCCACACTTGTCCAAGCCTCATTTTCTTGAAGTTTAAAAAATTTTTTGTTTTGAAATCTATATAAATATCATCTCGCTTTGGTGGCCTGAGAGGACAGAACATGAGGGACCTGTTTGGGCATCTTATTTATCAAGAAGCCCAGCTGTCAAGGGACCAAAAGGACTTTGTTAAAACCCTCTCCTGCCCAAGAGGCAGTT